>NW_026734150.1:7500-80481 GCF_028476545.2 Physella acuta
GTTACCTCCCATCATTAAAGTGCTACATTTATCCCATCTTCGTTATCTCCCATCATTACATTACTGCATCTTTAAGATTATTGTTACCCTCCCATTATAACATTACTGTATCTTTAACATCTTTGTTACCTCCCATCATTACATTACTATAGCTTTAACGTCTTTGTTACCTCCCATAACTAAGCACGACTTGACTCCCTACCTTAGTTAGAACTCATTTCAAGCCAGCTGTATTTATTTAGTCACAAAACCAAATATTGTTTTTATCAATCATGTGTAATCTATTTTTGTTAACTTATAGACATTTAATACTTTTACGTTTGATTACTTGGCGTAACCTTCTCAATGAAACCATAAACATTTGAAGGCCGTAATCCTTTAAATTATTCCACTAGCCGTCAGGAATTTATTCATTTGATTCTTTAGCTCTAGATAACTTTAGAAATATATGCACATTTTTTTTAACAAAAAAAAAAAAAAAAAAAAAATAGAAATATTTGCCAAAAAATTGTAGATGTAGAAATGGGATGATCTGTGAAAAATGATGTGTTATTTTCATGTTTGTACCTTAACTCATATTTCAGTAGTCATGTACACATATCAGACATTAGGAAAAATTGTATCCCCACCATTTTAATCAAACTAAAATAATTTTGTACATTTTAAATGGCCCACTGATTACTCTCTCTCTCCCCCCCCCCCACGTTACAGGAGTTCATTCCTAACTATCTCCCCCCCACCCCGACTTATCCTCTATATTTCCAGAGATGGAGCTCATGCTTTGCAAAACTCCTGTTTGAGAGTGAAAGAAATAGCTATCAATGTAAATCTACACCCAGTCTTCATATGTCGAATGTTGTAGATCGTAATGCACCAGAGGAAAAATTCGGGAAAAGGATAAGATAGAAAAAGTAAAGTTCCCATTTAAACCTGACGGTCCATGGGACAAATGAAGTAGAGTTTACCTGTTTCTGTGACCTCGGCATGTGAAGGGATAGCGTTGTCAGCAGTGACGGTCAACTGACTTGAACCAGGATTCGAACTCGAGACTTTCTGGTGTGTTTTTTTTTAAAGAAAGAAAAAAAAAACCAGAACAAAAATTATTAACAATACCAAACGCTAAAATCAACAAGTGGGTACCATAATGTTTGCCATACGGCAATAAATTATTCCGCCACATTTCGATCAAGCGACCGTAAACTTTTTATTACAGCAGATCTAAACACTTGCTAAAAATTGAAAGTAGGTCGCGGGTTTTGATTGGCTGATCACACGCCCCCACATATACCTCCACCCTCTCCCTTCCCCCCCCCCCCCACACACACAATCCGATAGAGATAACCATCCAGGATCCACACATGGATGCATATCCAGACCTGAATGTAACAAGTGTAAATATCCCCCACCCACCCACCCCCTAGCCCTACCCCAACTCTCATATCAAGGTCATGTTTGAATCAGGGGGTAGCCGATATTTAGTCCAGTTACTTTCTAGACCACCTTTTTAGTGGGGTGTCTCTTATTCTATAATCTAGTTCTAATTCAAGGGTTGTAACTGAGTTGTAATTCAAGGGCAGTAATCTATTATTTATTCAAAGTCTCTACAGCTTTGTAACTAAACTAAGATCCATATTAAGCTTCGATTCATTTGATTCTACTGAACTAAGATTTAATGATGATAATTAAAAAACAAGACTTTATGAGGTTTAATTAACCTTAGATTCAAGAATTCTAATTATATAAAATTGATTGCGGGCTATGTCGCCATATTCTAAGTTTTTACCATTTTATTGTCTCCGACGAGTTATTTGTCCAAATTTGTTTATAAATGCCGACGTAGTATTCATTATTACGTTCATAATGAGATCCTATAATTAATTGTTATTCACCATCTAGTTCACACTAATCCTAATCCTAGGCTTAATCCCAACTAATCCTATCCAAGTACTTCAGTATCAATATATCTGCAACATACGAGTATGTCTAGAAGACCAGTCGAGATCTATAACAAATCCTGTTCACTGACGACATAGGTGCTGTTTTTAATTGGGGATCCCAGTTTGTGATGTGGGGCCCAGGTTCATGTAAAGAGTGGGACCACGGGTACGATTACGAAGTGGGGCCCCGGGCTCATGTGGGGAGCGGGGCCCTGGGTACTACTAAGTAATGGGGCCAAGGGACTATTACACAGTAGCACCCAGAGTTTACCGCCCCCCCCCCCCCCGAACGAAATGAAATTTATATTGAAGATATATATTTTCAACAGTGTCCCCCCCCCCCCCCGAACAAAGTCTACCGCTCCCCCCCCCCCCCGAAAATTTCCAGTGCCCCCCCCCCCCGAAATTTCCAGTGCCCCCCCCCCCCCCCCCGGAGAAAAAAGTCTGGAAGAAAAAACTGGTGCCACCCCGGGTCAAAGTGGGGAGCGGGGGCCCTAGAGGTACGGAGTTGACCCGAGATATAAGTGGGGCCCTGTGAAAAAGTACGGAGTGGGGCCCCGGATATGAGGTAGTGGGGTTAGGTACAAACACACAGCGGGGTTTATCACACAGCGGGGTTTACGCGGTAGGTTATTTATTTTCTCTCCACCTCGTTATTCGCTTATCTAAGTTTTAATATATCCAGCCAATTAGTCTGATTTACTTTCGTTTCCTTAGTTTTTTTTTCCACGAATATCTGAGCAACATGCGCAGTTTTGACGCACAATCAGATCAGTTCGCGCATGTCAAAATGGCTACAAGATCAGTTGGCTAAACACCAAACTAATTCTGTGAGGGCTCCAGCCAAAGATATCAGTTAAAATATTTATTCCAGAGGTCGATCACACCTTCAACATTATAAAACGTTGTTTTTAGCGAGATCGTCTGAAAATTAATTAACCTCATACCTTAAGTATGGGTCTGACCTAATACTAGTAATTACGCTTCAACTGACCCGGATTAAAAAAAGACAATTAAGCCAACTCTTTAGAAAAAAAAGGTAATATTTTAGTGTCTCGGGTACGGGCCGATTACATTAAGGTCAGAGCACTCTACATGGGGGGGGGGGCGGGTGGTCTTCTGGTTTCAGTACATATCCAGAATATCTTACAAGCATAACTAAGTGACGAAATGAAAAAGTATATAATTTTATAATTTACTTAGAAAGTACATACTTTAACAGCACCCCACCGAAAATTTTAATCGGATCCACTCTCACCCTGACACTCTGAAATTTTTCGAGTGCCCTCTCGGAGATAAATGTCTGAAAGAAACTCTGTACATATCAGGGTAGTCAAACGTGAGTCCCCTCAGGATGGTGGGACGTGTGGCTGACCAGTGACGTAGGCAGCGGTTTTTAGGGGTTGGACCCCCCCTTCATGGATCCACATGGTAATCTTTACCTCACGTTACGTAACAGCTGTTGATAACGGAGCGTTCGTATCCATTTCAATGTTCACAATGTACATGCTCATTTTAGCTATGTAAACCAATATTTTCCCCTCATGAAAAAATCCTGTCTACGCCACTACGCTACACGGATGATTAGCTAATGTACCTTACGTTAAATTTACTTTGTAGCGTACTACAGTGTAACACAACCCAGCAAGTGATACAGTTATCTAAGAGAATGCTATGGATTTAAATAAAATTTTGGAATCGAGTTCGGCTCTTTTTAAATAAATGATATAATTAGACATCGATTAAACATAGATTATATATCGATAATATATAGATAGACATGGATAAAAAATGGATAAGACATGGATTATATACCGAGCAGAAATACATAATATTTAGATAACATATTACTGTAGGTTCGATTCTCGTCCAAACTTCAAACACTGAATTTTCTCTGAAAAGTTTTTAAGTGATATACAGAAAAGTATTATGGGGAGGTTTTCTTTCATTAAGTTTTATTTTTGTATCAAGATGAGTTATTAAACATGGTCAATAGAAATCTAGAAACATATAATTACGATTCTGATAGTTTAACTGTGGAAATCTAAACATACATCATTACAATTTTATAGATTAACTATAGAAATCTAGATCTAAAATTATAATTACGATTTTCATACTTCAACTGTAGAAATCTAGATTTACATAATTACGATTTTAGTAGTTTAATTGTAGAAATCTAGATTTACATAATTACGATTTTAATAGTTTAACTGTAGAAATCTAGATACATATAATTACGATTTTCATACATTAACTGTAGAAATCTAGATTTACATAATTACGTAATGCACCAGAGGAAAAATTCGGGAAAAGGATAAGATAGAAAAAGTAAAGTTCCCATTTAAACCTGACGGTCCATGGGACAAATGAAGTAGAGTTCACCTGTTTCTGTGACCTCGGCATGTGAAGGGATAGCGTTGTCAGCAGTGACGGTCAACTGACTTGAACCAGGATTCGAACTCGAGACTTTCTGGTGTGTTTTTTTTTAAAGAAAGAAAAAAAAACCAGAACAAAAATTATTAACAATACCAAACGCTAAAATCAACAAGTGGGTACCATAATGTTTGCCATACGGCAATAAATTATTCCGCCACATTTCGATCAAGCGACCGTAAACTTTTTATTACAGCAGATCTAAACACTTGCTAAAAATTGAAAGTAGGTCGCGGGTTTTGATTGGCTGATCACACGCCCCACATATACCTCCACCCTCTCCCTTCCCCCCCCCCCCACACACACACACAATCCGATAGAGATAACCATCCAGGATCCACACATGGATGCATATCCAGACCTGAATGTAACAAGTGTAAATATCCCCCACCCACCCACCCCCTAGCCCTACCCCAACTCTCATATCAAGGTCATGTTTGAATCAGGGGTAGCCGATATTTAGTCCAGTTACTTTCTAGACCACCTTTTTAGTGGGTGTCTCTTATTCTATAATCTAGTTCTAATTCAAGGGTTGTAACTGAGTTGTAATTCAAGGGCAGTAATCTATTATTTATTCAAAGTCTCTACAGCTTTGTAACTAAACTAAGATCCATATTAAGCTTCGATTCATTTGATTCTACTGAACTAAGATTTAATGATGATAATTAAAAACAAGACTTTATGAGGTTTAATTAACCTTAGATTCAAGAATTCTAATTATATATAATTGATTGCGGGCTATGTCGCCATATTCTAAGTTTTTACCATTTTATTGTCTCCGACGAGTTATTTGTCCAAATTTGTTTATAAATGCCGACGTAGTATTCATTATTACGTTCATAATGAGATCCTATAATTAATTGTTATTCACCATCTAGTTCACACTAATCCTAATCCTAGGCTTAATCCCAACTAATCCTATCCAAGTACTTCAGTATCAATATATCTGCAACATACGAGTATGTCTAGAAGACCAGTCGAGATCTATAACAAATCCTGTTCACTGACGACATAGGTGCTGTTTTAATTGGGGATCCCAGTTTGTGATGTGGGGCCCAGGTTCATGTAAAGAGTGGGACCACGGGTACGATTACGAAGTGGGGCCCCGGGCTCATGTGGGGAGCGGGGCCCTGGGTACTACTAAGTAATGGGGCCAAGGGACTATTACACAGTAGCACCCAGAGTTTACCGCCCCCCCCCCCCCCCCGAACGAAATGAAATTTATATTGAAGATATATATTTTCAACAGTGTCCCCCCCCCCCCGAACAAAGTCTACCGCTCCCCCCCCCCCCCCCCGAAAATTTCCAGTGCCCCCCCCCCCCCCCCCGAAAATTTCCAGTGCCCCCCCCCCCCCCCCGGAGAAAAAAGTCTGGAAGAAAAAACTGGTGCCACCCCGGGTCAAAGTGGGGAGCGGGGCCCTAGAGGTACGGAGTTGACCCGAGATATAAGTGGGGCCCTGTGAAAAAGTACGGAGTGGGGCCCCGGATATGAGGTAGTGGGGTTAGGTACAAACACACAGCGGGGTTTACGCGTAGGTTATTTATTTTCTCTCCACCTCGTTATTCGCTTATCTAAGTTTTAATATATCCAGCCAATTAGTCTGATTTACTTTCGTTTCCTTAGTTTTTTTTTCCACGAATATCTGAGCAACATGCGCAGTTTTGACGCACAATCAGATCAGTTCGCGCATGTCAAAATGGCTACAAGATCAGTTGGCTAAACACCAAACTAATTCTGTGAGAGGCTCCAGCCAAAGATATCAGTTAAAATATTTATTCCAGAGGTCGATCACACCTTCAACATTATAAAACGTTGTTTTTAGCGAGATCGTCTGAAAATTAATTAACCTCATACCTTAAGTATGGGTCTGACCTAATTACTAGTAATTACGCTTCAACTGACCCGGATTAAAAAAAGACAATTAAGCCAACTCTTTAGAAAAAAAAGGTAATATTTTAGTGTCTCGGGGTACGGGCCGATTACATTAAGGTCAGAGCACTCTACATGGGGGGGGGGGGGGGGGGCGGTGGTCTTCTGGTTTCAGTACATATCCAGAATATCTTACAAGCATAACTAAGTGACGAAATGAAAAAGTATATAATTTTATAATTTACTTAGAAAGTACATACTTTAACCAGCACCCCACCGAAAATTTTAATCGGATCCACTCTCACCCCTGACACTCTGAAATTTTTCGAGTGCCCTCTCGGAGATAAATGTCTGAAAGAAACTCTGTACATATCAGGGTAGTCAAACGTGAGTCCCCTCAGGATGGTGGGACGTGTGGCTGACCAGTGACGTAGGCAGCGGTTTTTAGGGGTTGGACCCCCCCTTCATGGATCCACATGGTAATCTTTACCTCACGTTACGTAACAGCTGTTGATAACGGAGCGTTCGTATCCATT
Source organism: Physella acuta (assembly GCF_028476545.2). Lineage (NCBI taxonomy): Eukaryota > Metazoa > Mollusca > Gastropoda > Physidae > Physella > Physella acuta. The sequence continues at coordinate 14,280 of NW_026734150.1, forward strand.
TCAATGTTCACAATGTACATGCTCATTTTAGCTATGTAAACCAATATTTTCCCCTCATGAAAAAATCCTGTCTACGCCACTACGCTACACGGATGATTAGCTAATGTACCTTACGTTAAATTTACTTTGTAGCGTACTACAGTGTAACACAACCCAGCAAGTGATACAGTTATCTAAGAGAATGCTATGGATTTAAATAAAATTTTGGAATCGAGTTCGGCTCTTTTTAAATAAATGATATAATTAAGACATCGATTAAACATAGATTATATATCGATAATATATAGATAGACATGGATAAAAAATGGATAAGACATGGATTATATACCGAGCAGAAATACATAATATTTAGATAACATATTACTGTAGGTTCGATTCTCGTCCAAACTTCAAACACTGAATTTTCTCTGAAAAGTTTTTAAGTGATATACAGAAAAGTATTATGGGGAGGTTTTCTTTCATTAAGTTTTATTTTTGTATCAAGATGAGTTATTAAACATGGTCAATAGAAATCTAGAAACATATAATTACGATTCTGATAGTTTAACTGTGGAAATCTAAACATACATCATTACAATTTTATAGATTAACTATAGAAATCTAGATCTAAAATTATAATTACGATTTTCATACTTCAACTGTAGAAATCTAGATTTACATAATTACGATTTTAGTAGTTTAATTGTAGAAATCTAGATTTACATAATTACGATTTTAATAGTTTAACTGTAGAAATCTAGATACATATAATTACGATTTTCATACATTAACTGTAGAAATCTAGATTTACATAATTACGATTTTAAGGGTTTCACTGTTCGAGTTTCGATAAAAAACAAGACCAAATAAAAAACGTGAGACTTCCTAAAAATTGTAATAATGATTGTTTTAATGATTCCCCGCCCCACCCCCACCCCCCCTGGCAGCTGTCTGGAACCGGATGTGGGTTGCTGTAGGTGTGTCCGTCTGTCCAGGCATCCGTGATTGATTTGTCTGCTCGTTTGCGGCAAATGAGGACCGATGACGTCATGTTTACGACGGCTCACCGAATTCCCGCCCAGTAAATCATAGCTGTTTTCATCTCACTCGTTAGGACAGCAATAGAATAAATCAGGACATCAGCAGAATAAATCAGGACAGCAGCAGAATAAAGCAAGACAGCAATAGAATAAATCAGGACAGCAATATAAGAAATCCGGACAGCAATAGGAGAAATCAGGACAGCAATAGAATAAATCAGGACATCAGCAGAATAAATCAGGACAGCAGCAGAATAAAGCAAGACAGCAATAGAATAAATCAGGACAGCAATATAAGAAATCCGGACAGCAATAGGAGAAATCAGGACAGCAATAGAATAAATCAGGACAACAGCAGAATAAATCAGGACAGCAATAGAATAAATCGGGACAGCAATAGAATATATCAGGACAGCAATAGAATAAATCAGGACAGCAATAGAATAAATCAGGACAGCAATAGAATAAATCAGACAGCAATAGAATACACCAGGACAGCAATATAATACATCAGGACAGCAATAGAATAAATCAGGACAGCAATATAATAAATCAGGACAGCAGCAGAATAAATCAGGACAGCAAGAAAATAAGTGGGGACAGCAAGAGAATAAATCAGGACAGCAGCAGAATAAATCAGGACAGCAGCAGAATAAATCAGGACAGCAATAAAATAAATCAGGACAGCAATATAATAAATCAGGACAGCATCAGAATAAATCAGGACAGCAATAGAATAAATCAGACTGCAGCAGAATAAATCAGGACTGCAATAGAATAAATCAAGACAGTAATAGAAGAAATAAATACAGCTACAGAATAAATCAGGACAGCAATAGAATAAATCAGGAATGCAAGAGAATAAATCAGGACAACAACAGAATATATCAGGACAGCAATATAATAAATAAAAATAGCAATAGAATAAAATCAGGACAGCAGCAGATTAAAACGGACAGCAATAAAATAAACCAGGACAGCAATAGAATAAATCTGGACCAAAAAAAGTCAGGATAGCAAAACACGAAAAAAATGGGACACCAACACAATAAACCACCTTCATTGCGAAGTTCTAGACGTTTCCGTTCAGCCGTCCAAACTTGAAGCACTATCAGCCATTTAGACGTCCATTGTTCTGACCGTCCATTGGTCAAGCCACAAAACTTCCATTTTCCAATGTCCCGGGTGTTAGGCCGTCCAACTCATCGGTGCTTTGGCCGTCTATACGTCTAGTCACCCATTGGCCCAGCCGTCTAGCCGCCTAAATTGAATCAGTATCGGTACGACCAAAAAGTTATTGAACAGTCAAACGAAATACAACTTCAAAAACTGTTTCAAAGATATTGTATTTTAAAATATAACTGTAATATAATTATACATCAACATTACGTACTAAATTAATGGAACTCAACATTTGATTAACTAACTAATTATTCATGTTGTCAAAACTCATGTGTTTGTAAGCCGAGACAGATGTATTAGACCGAACGCCTCTCCCCACTAGGAGTGCGACACAAAAAATGGACGACCATTGTACTTCATTAGAGTCTAGCGGTGAGTCTTTCACTATCGTAAAGGTGAAGGTACATGCAATGTCAGGAATTTGGATTTACAGTACTCAAATATTCCTGAGCTCAACTAGCCCTAAGTGGTTTCTAGCATTAGCAGAAGTACGAACATCACACTTCCCACATACTCTAGAGCACATACTCTACTCCACCTGCATTAACCTCAGCAGGGGTCTTGGGGGAGGAGGGTGGACATGGTCCAGATAATTTCACTCCTTCTACCCCCCCCCCCCCCCCCACCACACCAATCCCATCCCCCAAGTGATGCCTGAAAATAAAACTGCTACAAATGAATGAAAAAAATAATTCGGTGAACTGCTTTTGGTACACATCTGAGCACGTTGGCCTTCACAACACCAATATTTATAGCCGTCTGCGGTAGAAAATAACCATCACTTTACATGTTAATTTATGAATTATTCACCCCACACCCCAGGCGTTAATTGTTTTTTTATGATTATTTAACCTCGAGATTCTTGAAACTGTCATTAATCTGATTCTCTCCCCTTTTGACCACTCCCATTATCTCCCCTGGCATAAATTTACAACCTCCCTTGTTTATTGCGCTTTGTTCAATCTAAAGAGTGCATTTATGGCGGAAGATAGTATCAGCGCATGCGCCCAACATAGAGGGCTGAAAATGGTCTATAAATAAAATATGATTCAAACGTCACACAAACATGTGTTGTGTTGTTCTAGTGTGTTCCTTTTGGCCACTGACAACACACTATGTGTGTTCTAGATACAAAACTTGTGTGTGGGGAGGCGCCCGTGGGAGCGGCGTCAAGTGGTGACACAATATTAAACTATGCGACAGAAGGCGAAATTCTCGGCTAATGTGACACGAAAGAAATACAATTTCAATTTCTAAAGAAAATATATACTTTTGCCAATACGCGCAACTCCCCCCCTCCCCCCCTCGGAAAATGTTTTCCTTTTATTAAAATATATTATTTTTCTATTATTTGGCAACTACGATTGTCCAAACAGTTGCTGCCAATCGTTGAAAATGTTTATTTAAGGAACAGATATTTTCAGTGGCAGAACTAGAATAAAGGGCCACCCCGCATTGGGGGTCTGGCGGCACTGTAGTTCCGCCCCTGGATATTTAAAAAATATTTTAACGTCAACCGCACATCCTCTGCTGCCGACTTAACCTAGGTTTGTTACGTCATCATGAACGTCACTTCCGCTTCATGTTAGTGTTTCTAGGAACAACCTGGGGTAAAATCGTCCAACAAATTCACTGACTCCACCTTCAGATCTTGACTTTTGCAAGTTTTGTACTTGTTGAGTTGCTGCTTGCTTTTTTGAATATGGGATCAAACAACATCATAATCTCTTTAGTTTTTTTTTTTTTTTTTGAAAGAAACAACTTTGTCACTTTCATTTCACTTTATTGGTCTTTATATAATTTCCGATCTAAAATTGTTCTTTAAGTGTATGTTTTATCCAAAAACTTAAATTTTACAGTAGTTCCCCCCCCCCCCCCCAAAAAAAAAGTTAAAGATGTTTTTATAAAAGATGGATCTTGTAACTTGATGTTTGATTCTGTTAAAGACCATCTTTAATGAGAAATGAGACAAACCATATTTAAATCATCAAGTGTTACATTAAAATCCTAGAGTGATAATTTTACTTGTTGAAAAGTGTGGGATGGTTACCGGAGAAATCTCTCTCATCCATTTAAACGTTTTTTTACAAATAATTTAAAAAGCCAGTGAAGGTGGACAAAGACATGGCACCTAACAATAAAAACACACTAAAATAAAAATAAAAGAAACAACAATAAAAACACAAAAATAAGAATATAAAACAAAAACAACGGAGTGGTCTAGCGGTAGAGAGTCTCGAGTTCGAATCCGGGTTAAAGTCAGTAGACCGTCCCTGAGTCCACCCAGCTCTGATGGGTACCAAACTCACGTTAGGGAAAGTAAAGGCGGCTTGGCATAGTTCTGAGCACACTATCTCTTCATATGCCGAAGATCACAGAAACAAGTGAACTCTACTTCACTTGCCCCATAGACCGTCAGGTTTGAAAGGGAAACTACTTTTTTTAACAACGCAAGAATTAAAATAAATAATAAAACAGAAAAAATATATACAAAAGTAAAAACACTACAATAAAAACACACAACAATGAAAACACTACAATAAAAACACACAACAATAAACATAAACAATGTAAACACTTGAAAATATACACCCATGAACATACAACAATAATAAAAAAACATACAGCAATATAAACACAACATTAAAAACATATAACAATAACAACACAAAAATTAAAACACACAACAGTAAAAAAGACACAACACATCCCATAAGAAACAGGTAAATTAAACCTTCTCTGAAGTCCAAAACAACGTCACCTAAGCCACATCTAACAAGCGAGATTAACCACAAATGTTGGCCTACTAATGTGATGGATTAGCCTTGAGTCAAACTAAACGTACGCTACCTTGATGCTTGTAAGCTACATTCTTGTTCTTGTCTGTTGTAGCATACAAATAGCATACGAGTAGCTTACAGGTGGTATACGAGGTACAATACAATTTATGGCTGGGGAACTCGGAGGTTTTGTAGATAGAAAACGTGAGAAGATTTGTCTTTTATGTAGTGCAATTATTATTTTTTAGGTGGTATACAGGAGTAGATGTAATTGTGTGGCAGGTTAGTGTATGTAGGTGGTTATCTAGACTAAAACTTCTGATAGTTTGATGATGTTGGTTGGTGGAGATTTTGCTGAGGTGCATGGAAATGATTTACTGTATTGCGAACCTCAACTACTAATATATATATATATATATATATATATATATATATATATATATATATATATATATATATATATATATATATATATATATATATATAGGTTTAGATATGTCGCTCTCTCTCTCTCTCTCTCTCTCTCTCTCTCTCTCTCTATATATATATATATATATATATATATATATATATATATATATGTATATGTATATATATATATATATATATATATAACAAGTAACAAGTTAGTTATTTGATATTTTGTCTAAATTGTATCAGAATTTAGGACAGGTTAGGTTTCTACTATCATTTAGTAATCGAACTTGCATTAGAACTTGATCAATAAATAGCTTGCGTGGAACTAATTATATTAATTTAATTGTTGGTCAAGCAAATAGTTCATGGCCAAACTAATGTACGTTGATCAACATAGTAGATAAGTCACGGTGGCCAGTCTGATTTTTGATGGCCAATTATGTAAAGTTGGCCTAAATAATTTCGGTTGGCCAATAGCATGTCTTAGGAAAATAATTAGAAGATCATGTAACGTTTGCCTAATTAATATTTGTTAACGAATTTAACGTCTATTGGAAATAATGTACCCATTGGCTAATCAGATGTATTTTGTCAACTGTGTGATCCGGCCTATGAATGATGAAATAGATCAATATTTTAGCGTTGTGTCTTTTAGCATTGCCTGGTTACGATGAAGTTGAGGCTATAGACAGCAAATATAAATATTATTATCCTTTGGGCTTTGAGTCAAACTCTCAAACAGTGAATAATATTTCTAACTGTAAAAAAAATATTCGTTCGCCATTCATAAAATTGAAAACCTTTTTTTTTTTCAAATGGTCTAGAGTTGTCGAACTTTGTATTCAATTCCAGGAAGGTAGATAATCCAACAGTTACCCGCATCGAACTCAGCCGCCTTAAAAAGGGAAGCAACCTAATAGACTGATCACATTGAATCTCGTAAGGGAAATTATCCACTTTGGCCACCACACTGACTATTTTTCAAGAAACCAATCCGACACACAAATGAGTAATTACTGTGGACACTGATTGGAGAAAAAAAAACAAATGAGAAGTCACAGAGTTCAATAAGGGGAGACAATAACGAAGAAAACATAGTAGGGGAAATAATCCGACCGAGTCACAACAATGAACTAGATGACTTCGACTATCTAGTTCCGATTGCTAAAAAAAATTTCTAAACTTTTCTTGTTTTGTCTTCAGTAATTCTTGCACCAAACTTGTCTTGTATAATGTTTTAGATCAATTTCACTGGAGTCGTTGTAAACAATATAATCAATCATGTGTCGCCTCCCTTGAGTAAGGTGACATTGGAACAAATTTAAGACTTGGATTACAAGATTGGAAAATTGTTTCAGCGTACTAAAATGTCATGGAATGAGGTGGTAGTGAAGTAGAGCGCATGTTTCATAAAATGTTAATTTTAAGTTCTCGACCCAAATCTGAAACCAGTATCTGCGCCAACCCAGCCCGTTTTGGTAACTAATTTAAAGTTAGATAGACATTGTCTCTACTTCGCTTGAATCATGATACTCCGCTTCTTTCATTATACTCTGCTAGTATCTCGATACAATGTGTGACACAAAGCTGATATTCTTACCCATAGTCTGTTTATATCATGATGTTACGCGTGTATGCTAATATTCCATTAATGACGTGCTAATATAATGATACTTTGCTTGTATCATCAAATTTCACATGTAGCCTGTGTGTTCACCAATCAAATTCCTTACTCTTAACTCGAGTACGGTCATCTTCTGAGATTCGTGTTGCAGATATTCCATGATTTAACTCACCTGGTATTTTTTCTTGTGAAGGCGTTATGTCGAAACGTTTGTTTATATGTTTCGACCTCTCCTAATATTTAAATACAAATTAAACGAATATTTTTGGATAGCACTTCGTCTTTTTTTTTCTACAAATTCTACACGACCGCTTATCTTTCTTTATGTCTTTAGAAGTTTTGTCTTTAGTACATCTACGTATTGAGCACCAATAGCGTGAGGCAATACACCAACTCTATGTAGGTATTTTCTATGGTTTTGTCTTGGTAATATTGTACTAAAGAACATCCCATCAAAGTCAAGGACTGATTATCTCTGAACTGAAAAACAAAATGGCTTCTTCTACGAAAAGAACTGTCACTCGTGATGACTTATCTTTCCTGACAAATTGAAAGTAGAGATGGGAAGGGGGGGGGGGGGGGGGGGAGGGGGGATAACAATTATCCATAGATTAGGCTAGAGCTTCGTACATTTTTAATTTTTTTTTTCTTATTATTGAGAAAAACTCATATTTTTCTTGTTACATCAACGAGAACTGGAAAAAAAAAAATTAAAAATGATAATCCCCAAGTCCATTTTGGGACTGAAATTATCCACTTTTATCTTAACAAGTTAAATTGATCAAGGGATAATTTGACTGGTTTACTTGTAAAATCGTCACATGTATTTAAAATATAAAAATTGTATATAAAATACAGTTTAGTTTTTTTAATTTGCTCTAATAAACATAAGAAGCACTTTGCTTGGTTCTAGCAGAGTATTGAACTAGAAATACATAATTCCACACATACAAACGAACCACTGTTTCTTTCAGGCATCTTATCACCTACCGCCCGCCACACCCCCACCCCAATACAATTAATACATAATTTTTTTTGTTTTCAATCCGCATCTCCCCCCCCCCCCCCCGAATAATCAAGTATGAAAGAAACACTTATACGAACTCACACAGACCAACATTCACACAGCATTTTACAAACATACCAATACGAACACTGAAATACACATACAAATGCACACAAAAGCACACACACTTACATACACACACGATCAACATAGCACAGTTATGATGATGAAAACTCTTGCAGCAAAGAAAAACAAGAAAAAAAAAATAATCGCTTGTATAATTAACCTCACGCTTTCCGAGCTAGTAAGAAAAAAAAACAACTAATGACGCACGTAATTTTTTTTTTATTTTCATCACCCCTATACCCCCCCCCCCCCCCACCCGCTCCTCGCGCCCTCTACACCAGAAAGTAAACAATCTAGCTCAACCTAATTCTGCTTGCACTTATTTATTGAAGCCGTTTACGAAAAATCACGAATAGATAAATATTCTTTAAATACCTGTACATAAACCAGGCTAATGGCGGCAGGGTTTTTTTTTACAGGTGAAACTCTAGACCACACTTTTCAATTTAAAATGTGGTGCTACTGTTTTTAAAAGGATTAAACATGAACTCAGTAGGTTTACTTTAAGTTGGTATGGGATGCAGAGGCGTAGCGACCCTTCCCGGCGCCCGGGAATAAACTTTCGATTTGCACCCCCCCCCCCCCTCGAGATTTCCATTTGCACCCCCCCCCCTTAAACTTTCGATTTGCACCCCCTCAACCTTTCAATTTTTTCAACCCATTTTGGCGCCCCTAAGGTCGGCGCCCGGGGACATATGCCCCCCCCCCCTCGCTACGCTACTGATGAAATCTGACGAGTTATTCCGTTGTTGTAGCTCAAGGTAAGCTGTACAGGTCATGTTGGATGGTGCTGTGTAGAAAGCAGACCATAAAGTAATCCTTAACTTAACTCATGACTTTAAATAAAACATTATAAATAATTTAATTAAACCCTTAATCGAATCGAAACCTTGCCCTAAAATTAAAGCCTAACTTAACGATACTGAACACAAAGAACACGGTTATACAAAATCTTAAACCTAAACATTATTTTGACCATCAACTTAGACTTTAATTTAGGGCGACACCCCAGCCCTACAGGCCTACACCTAAAATCTGTGTTTAAATATAACAATGAGCCTAACACAATAAGTGAATTTAAATCTTTCAAAATAAGCTAAAATTGTACACACATTTTTACAAACATAAACCCGATGCAAAATCGAATCGTAAACCTAATCTCCAAACCGTAACCCAGATCCTGACTGGCTATGACCAGTAGTTCCAGCCACGACCAGTGGCCGATAGTTCCAACCAATGACTGACCAGCCATATCGATTTATGTCCCCTGCAGGTGGCCAACTGCGGCTATTGCGTCATCATCATCGGCGTGTACTGGGTGACGGAGATCATCCCTCTGGCCATGACGTCACTGCTGCCCGTCGTGCTGTTCCCGCTATTTGGGATCATGTCAGCCAAGACCGTCTGCATGGCCTACGTCCAGGTAAGGCTCACGTGACTGGTCATTGAACCCCCACATCTGTATAATATTCCACCCCTCTGCCCGAGGCATTTAAAAACTGTGAGAGTGTAGTTTTTAAATTGCAAGTAACACATTCTTTCACGTAATGTGGCATGTCTTAAGCAACATATTATTTGCAAACAGCATTTAAAAAAAATTTGATACGGGTAATTCTAACCTGTCTTTTATGTATCGTCTTTGACCACCTGTCTTTTGGCTACCTGTCTTTGACTACCTGTATTTGACCATATGCAGTCAACCTCCTCTAATTGACTACCTTATTTGACCTGTATTTCACTACCTGTCTTTGACCACCTGTCTTTGACTACCTGTCTTTGACTACCTGTCTTTTGACCACCTGTCTTTGACTACCTGTCTTTGACTACCTGTCTTTGACTACCTGTCTTTTGACCACCTGTCTTTGACTACCTGTCTTTTGACCACCTGTCTTTGACTACCTGTCTTTTGACCACCTGTCTTTGACTACCTGTCTTTGACTACCTGTCTTTGACTACCTGTATTTGACTACCTGTCTTTGACTACCTGTATTTGACCATATGCAGTCAACCTCCTCTAATTGACTACCTGTATTTGACCTGTATTTGACTACCTGTCTTTGACTACCTGTATTTGACCTGTATTTGACTACCTGTCTTTGACTACCTGTATTTGACCATATGCAGTCAACCACCTCTAATTGACCACCTGTATTTGACCACCTGATATTGACCATGAGTTTTAAAGTACCTGTAATTAATCACCTGTAATTAACCACCTGTAATTAACCACCTGTAATTTACCCCCTGTATTTGACCACCTGTAATTAACCACCTGTAATTAACCACCTGTCTTTGACCACAGGACACCTTGATGCTGTTCCTAGGGAGTCTGATCGTAGCTGTGGCCGTAGAGAAATGGAACCTCCACAAACGTCTGGCCCTCAGAACACTGACCATGGTGGGGCCACAACCCAAGTGGTCAGTACCTGCAAACATCATCATACCTTTCTGGTCATTATAGGCAGAATGTAGCTTAATTAAAATAATTAATTACAGAAACATAACTAGAACATACCTTATGAATCCATTATGTGCCCCGCTAACCAAAAAGTTCATCTTAAAGTACAGCATTGTCTTACAATCTTCATCAACCAACGGGCTACACTTAGTGCTACCCTCTAACACCCTCCCTCTACCAACAGGCTACACTTAGTGCTACCCCCTCTACCAACAGGCTACACTTAGTGCTACCCCCTCTACCAACAGGCTACACTTAGTGCTACCCCCTCTACCAACAGGCTACACTTAGTGCTACCCCCTCTACCAACAGGCTACACTTAGTGCTACCCCCCTCTACCAACAGGCTACACTTAGTGCTACCCCCTCTACCAACAGGCTACACTTAGTGCTACCCCCCTCTACCAACAGGCTACACTTAGTGCTACCCCCTCTACCAACAGGCTACACTTAGTGCTACCCCCTCTACCAACAGGCTACACTTAGTGCTACCCCCTCTACCAACAGGCTACACTTTGTGCTACCCCCTCTACCAACAGGCTACACTTAGTGCTACCCCCTCTACCAACAGGCTACACTTAGTGCTACCCCCTCTACCAACAGGCTACACTTTGTGCTACCCCCTCTACCAACAGGCTACACTTAGTGCTACCCCCTCTACCAACAGGCTACACTTTGTGCTACCCTCTAACACCCTCCCTCTCCCCACAGGCCACCCTTAATGCTACCCTCTAACACCCTCCCTCTCCCCACAGGCTACTCCTGGGTGTGATGCTACCCACCTGGTTCCTGTCTATGTGGATGAGCAACACAGCAACCACCGCCATGATGATGCCTATAGTGGCGGCCATTTTGTTGCAGATTCGTGAATGCCAGAATTTAAGTACGTCTTCACAGCTTTAGAAAATTATTTAACACTACAAAATTTACGTATGTTAACATTTTCTCAAGTTAACAAAGACCCGACAACAATGAATGGTACTCGACTTATAGGCTTAAAAGTTAACTACCAAAAATTTACTTCAGTAACAAACCTAAATTTTAGTTTAAATTTCTTAAGTTTTTTTAAACAACTTTTTTTTCAAAATAGTCTAAAATATTATCAGTCTAGTTTATGTAAGAAACATCAATAAAAACCGTTTGCCTGTACGTATATCGGGTTTTTTGTAGGCTATTATTCAAGTGTATGTGAATTACTTTTAAATTCAATCCCAAACAGTTAGTGTGTGGGGTGACTATAGATAAACAATCTGATTGGCTTATTCCAAAAAAAGGTAGTCGTAGCCTATAGCTTTAAAGTCAATACTGTCCTTTAATATTGTTCAGTGATTTTTTTTTTCATAAAAACTGTAGTTAATTATAATATAGATAGCCTTGATCTAAAGTGGTTTTGAGATGTGCTAAGTATCCGATATAAAAATACGCCGGAATATTTTATCAGAAATAATTCATGAAATTTTATAAAAGTTTATATTTTATCAATTTCTCTTTACTCAGAAATAGCAGTCTACCAGAAGTGTAGGAGGTAGCGTCTAAATTATGTAGTATGGCATGCTATGATTGTGTCATACATAAGATTAACCCTTTCTGTTCATTCATTTCCATTGACCTTCTTCTGCGCATGCCCCAATCTCCCCCCCCCCTTCCCCACCTCCGAGCTATTCTATATCGGGGAGAGATAAATAGCCAAAAATAAATAAATGCCCGCATCACGTGATCAAGTACCCAGCATTCCACGCGATAATTCAGACCACTGCAAGGCTTGTGGGATAGATAAATTATTGGGTGGCTGGTCAGAGCAGAGCAAAACAAAAACAAAAAAAAAATTGGGGAACTTTTTTTACAGGTTAAAGGTCAAATCTGAAACCGAATGGATAAATTACAGATTTGTTGAAAAATAAAAGCAAAAATAGTCGTTAGGGTTTTTATTGATCCAAAAACTGGTCAAAATTGATGCCCAATTTCATTTGTGGAGTTTTGAACAACAACACTATCGTTGTGCAGGGTATAGGGTGGGGCTGATTCAGCTGGATTTTTATAAGTGAGGGGTGGGGTGGGGGTTGCGGACATTATGAGTATGACTTGTTTTCTACGTGTGTTCTAACAACGTGTGTGATGCCTTATAACTTACGATTCGTACAAGTATTCATACAAAGTATTTTGCCTCATGATATGACTATGTTTACAATGTATGTCCTAAGTATGTTACCTTATTACGTAAGTCTCTCGGTGTCCAGACAAAAGTCAGCTGATTTATGACTTATGACGTAACCGTCCCTTTTGAGTTCATCTGACTTGAGACGTAAGATTCCTTGAGTGTCCATACAAAAGTCAGCTGACTTATGACGTAAGTTTCCCTAAATGTACATACAAAAATCAACTGACTTATGACATAAGTCCTTGAGTGTCTGGACAAAGTCAACTGACTTATGACGTAAGTTTCCCTGAGTGTCTGGACAAAGTCATCTGACTTATGACTTACGTCCTACGATTCCAGACAGCCAGGAAGAATCCCTACTGGACGAGAATCTGATGGTGACTGTGGTCACAGAGGAGACCACAGAGAACAACCACAGTGATGGTATCACGGATAAAGAGAAACTAAGCCTCGATGAGGAAATGTAAGTGTTGATGAGGAAATGTAAGCCTCGATGAGGAAATGTAAGTGTTGATGTATCTATGGAAAACATAGAGTAACCGTTAATATAATGAAAGGTATGTGTATGATTTAATATAGCACCTTCAGTATAGCACTCTCAGTATAACACACTCAGACTAACACCCTCAGTTAAAAAGTGTGACCAAATGACAACAAATGTGACAAAATGACAACAAATGTGACCAAATGACAACAAATGTGATTAAATGACAACATATGTAGCTTTATGTAGTTTAATGTGCACAAAAAATACATAAATAAACCGAAAAAGTTGATCATACCGTCAGGATTCATTTCATGTGTATTTTAATGTATCAAATACGTTCATCTGCTCATAGATGAGTCCTTTAATGTGAATATTAGTGCAGGGGCGTAGCGAGGGGGGGGGGGGCGGGGGGTGCGGACCGCACCGGGTGACACCATTTAGGGGGGTGACACCAAGGCAAAAAATAGCAAAATATATAGAGAAAAACTTGAGGGGGGGGGGGTGCAAATCGAAAGTTCGAGGGGGGGGGGGTGCAAATCGAAAGTTCGAGGGGGGGGGTGCAAATCGAAAATTTGAAAGTTTGTCCCCGGGAAGGGTCGCTACGCCTCTGAGGGGGTGACACCATTAAGTGCCGCACCGGGTGACACCCGACCTCGCTACGCCACTGTATTAGTGTATTGAATAAATGTAGGCCTATATGCTTCTACATGTGCAGGCTCAAATCAGTGCGTCCAATAAGTGTATCTTCCCCTAATGTGTACATTACAGCATCCACTAAAATTACCCTCACCCACCGAGATCCCCTAATGTTTACCTTTACCCATAGAGATCCCCTAATGTTTACCCTCACCCACACAGATCCCATAATGTTTACCCTCACCCACACAGATCCCATAATGTTTACCCTCACCCACACAGATCCCATAATGTTTACCCTCACCCACACAGATCCCCTAATGTTTACCCTCACTCACACAGATCCCATAATGTTTACCCTCACCCACTAAGATCCCCTAATGTTTACCCTCACCCACAAGGATCCCCTAATGTCTACCTTTCCCCCCAGGAGTCCGCTGACGAGAGAAGAAAAAGAGAAACAATTCCTGGCTTTCGCCAAGACGTTCTCCCTGTCCACAGCCTTCAGTGCCAACATAGGGGGCGTGGCCACGCTCACTGGCACGCCACCTAACGTCATTTTTAAAGGACTAGCAGACGTGTAAGACGTGATTTCATTAGTGTTTTACTCAATAATCACTTCTTGTGTATTCGCTCTCTCATTAAATATAAGAAGTTGATTAAACCACATTAATTAATTAATTAAATTATTATTGATCTAATTTAAAAAAAAAATTAAAATCGGTATTCAGTTTATGCAAATGCAAATTACTTATTTTCATAATAACCCCCCCCCCCCACCTCCCCCGCCCCCTCTTCCCTTCCATTTAGAAACATTTAAACTCATTCAGTTTACAGAATTTGTTCGAATTGTTTGAAAATGTGATACTGAGAACATAATCAGCTTTGCGAAATGTTCAAAATATAAATTTAACAAATGTACTTTAATTTTGTTCTTTATTTGCTAAAACTTTACTAATTAATGTTCATGAATTATGTTCTTTGTTTGCTACAACTTTATCTAATGTTCATGAATTATGTTCTTTCCTTGCTACAACTTTACCAACTGTTCATGAACTGTGTTATGTTCCAGACTGTACAAAGAATACGACGCCAAAAATCCCATCAACTTCGCCAACTGGTTGGGGGTGGGGATGCCTCTAGCCATAATTTTATTGCTGTTTTTATGGCTGTGGATGCAGCTCTACTCACAGGGACTAAGGTAAGTTTTAATGACATTTATAATGAGATTTTTTAATGAGATTTTAATGAGATTTTTAAAATCAGATTTCTATGGGATTTTTCAATGAGATTTTAATGACATTCGTAATGAGATTTTTAAAATTAGATTTTTAGGGGATTTTTATGATTTTTTAAAATGAGATTTTATATTTTAAGATGTAGATGTTTTTTTTTATTGAGAGAATGTTATTTTCAATATTTTTATAAGATTCAGTTTTAACGGTAATATATAATTGAAACAGTTGCTTGAAATTTTGGAAGAAAGACAGAACGTCTTACGAGAAAGTCAGGGTGGCGCTGAGAAAAGAATATATCAAACTTGGACCCATGAGGTACGTCATCTATCTTGACGCTATGTTGTGGTATGGGGTGGTTGGGAGATAGAGCGAACGTTACTAACACGACATTTTGGAGTTCGGTTCATGAATTCGAATCCGCAGGATATTCCTGAGTTCACTCAGCTCTGATGGGTACCTGGCAATATTTACGGGATGTAAAGACGGCCGTGAATAGTACTCAAAGCTATCCTTTCATATACCATAGTTAAATAAACAGTTAAACTCTACTTCGTCTGCACTCTGGACCGTCTGATCGAAAATTCGGCTGTGAATAATACTCAAAAGCTATCCTTTCATTTACCATGGTGAGATAGCCAGATGAACTCTACTTTGCCTGCACCGTCTGATCTAAAAGGGTTGGTTACCTTAATGTTGTCTATAGGGTCAAGGGGGAGAAGGTTAAGCATAAAATATCTTTGAAGAGGTGGCATCATATTGAAGAGTGTTTAGCTAGAAGTATCACATGGACGATGAAAGCACATGCAAGTGATACAAACGTCTACTATTCACAAAGCTGCTATGATGAAGCAGTTTGCGTCTGTCCGATACCCGCCAAATGAAATAGACTCCTAATTGCTTCTAATTCTGCCCATCCCCTTTAAACGAGCACTTATAATTTGCTTTTGATGAGTTTATGAATCATCCGCGAAAACGTAACCACATGGAGATGTGCTTAGATTATGTACTTAATGATTCGCGTCAGGTGCAATTTCCCAAAGTCATCGAACCTAAAGATTCGCATTTCGCAAAATTTGTTCTCGCAACGACGCCACTAAAACATACATTTTACTGTAGGATATTTTAAATCAATTATTTAAAAAATGTATTCACGCAAGATTTTGTCAACAGTTTTGCTGAAATTCTGGTGACCATTTTCTTTGTGCTGTTGGCAGTCCTGTGGGTCACACGGAAGCCGGGATTTATCCCGGGTTGGGACGCTTTCTTCAAGCCTGGGTTAGTGGCTTCTTTATTCATTAAGCTAATTGATTCAATACTACTAGGTTCGTTGCTTCTTTAATTAATTGATTCATTACTATTTGGTTAGTTTTTGTTTAATTAATATTGGGTTCACCTAATTTGAACGATACTTAAATTATCGGGTTTAGAAAAAAACGGATAGTGAATATAGTACGACTTCCAGTTACTGGGATTCGCGCAAAAGATCTTATTCTTACATAGGAAATGTCGTCCGCCTATCTGAAAAGTTACTCAAGTTACCGTATAAAACACACACACACACACATACACACATGTATACAGGCAAGAATGCAAAACTGTTATTGATTTCAGTTCAGAAAGGTGAAAAAAGTCGAGATTTATCAACATTTATTTTAATTGTGTGCTTGATTACAAAAGCTTCCACTTGCTACTCCTATACAAGAACTTTTTTTTTTATAAAATCAGAGAACCACTTTAACAAAGTTCAATGACCTGTCCCTTCTCCAGGTATGTGGGGGACTCCACACCTGCGATTCTGATTGCTGTCTTGCTGTTTATCTTACCTGCTCGGGTACCGGCATGGCTGAGGTGTTGCTCATCAAAACCTGACATTTGTAAGACGTGCTTCAAAAAACGATATTAGTTAATTAATTACCACACAATTATTAGAGTAACCCTAGCTTTCCAATTTTTTTCAAAAAATTCGTAGAGTCATAGATTAATTGTAAACCTACCTATAGCCTACGCCCTAAATCTTCCAATTAGAAATACAATAACCCAATAGTTGACTGTTTGTTAGGTAAAATGATAATAGACAATATTTATATTGATATAGAATAGGGTATTACATAAATACCTACATTCTAAAAAAGAAAAAAAAAAATAACCAATCCCCCCCCCCCCCTCTAACACTAACACTATACCTTCTTCGAGTTAAAAAATTCGATTTTGTCTATGATATATTGCAACTTTGACTTATAAAAATCTGAATAATTTACCTAATTAATACTTAACTGTGAATTAAAACTTAAGTTAACTTTTTTTTAAGTTAACTTTTTTTAAATTTCAAGTTAACTAATTTGCCCTCAAATATTTGACAAAATCCCTTTTTCTGTCCATAACTATTCGGCAAGTTCTCGTTTCTGCCCATAAATATTTGACAAAATCCCAATTTCTGCCCACAGCTGGAGCTATCCAGTCCCAAATGGGCTACGAGCCCCTGCTAGACTGGGGCACCGTCAACAAGAAAATGGCCTGGGGTGTGCTCCTCCTCATGGGGGGCGGGTTTGCTATGGCGGAAGGCTGTGAGGTAACTATTGTTTACAGTATGCTTTAGGTACCAATAGCTTTACAGTATGCTTTAGGTACCAATAGCTTCACAGTATGCTTTAGGTACCAATAGCTTTACAGTATGCTTTAGGTACCAATAGCTTCACAGTATGCTTTAGGTACCAATAGCTTTACATTATGCTTTAGGTACCAATAGCTTCACAGTATGCTTTAGGTACCAATGGCTTTACAGTATGCTTAAGGTTCCATTAGTTTTACAGTATGCTTAAGGTAACAATAGCTTTACAGTATGCTTTAGGTACCATTAGCTTTACAGTATGCTTTAGGTACCAATAGCTTTACAGTATGCTTTAGGTACCATTAGCTACACAGTATGCTTTAGGTACCAATAGCTTCACAGTATGCTTTAGGTACCATTAGCTTTACAGTATGCTTTAGGTACCAAAAGCTTCACAGTATGCTTTAGGTACCAATAGCTTTACAGTATGCTTTAGGTACCAATAGCTTTACAGTATGCTTTAGGTACCAATAGCTTTACAGTATGTTTTAGGTACCAATAGCTACACAGTATGCTTAAGGTACCAATAGCTTTACAGTATGCTTTAGGTACCAATAGCTTCACAGTATGCTTTAGGTACCAATAGCTTTACAGTATGCTTTAGGTACCATTAGCTTTACAGTATGCTTTAGGTACCAAAAGCTTCACAGTATGCTTTAGGTACCAATAGCTTTACAGTATGCTTTAGGTACCAATAGCTTTACAGTATGCTTTAGGTACCAATAGCTTTACAGTATGTTTTAGGTACCAATAGCTACACAGTATGCTTAAGGTACCAATAGCTTTACAGTATGCTTTAGGTACCAATAGCTTCACAGTATGCTTTAGGTACCAATAGCTTTACAGTATGCTTTAGGTACCAATAGCTTTACAGTATGCTTTAGGTACCAATAGCTTCACAGTATGCTTTAGGTACCAATAGCTTTACAGTATGCTTTAGGTACCAATAGCTTTACAGTATGCTTTAGGTACCAATAGCTTCACAGTATGCTTTAGGTACCAATAGATTCACAGTATGCTTTAGGAACCAATACTTAACAGTATGCTTTAGGTACCAATAGCTTTACAGTATGCTTTAGGTACCAATAGCTTTACAGTATGCTTTAGGTACCAATAGCTTCACAGTATGCTTTAGGTACCAATAGATTCACAGTATGCTTTAGGAACCAATACTTAACAGTATGCTTTAGGTACCAATAGCTTTACAGTATGCTTTAGGTACCAATAGCTTCACGGTATGCTTTAGGAACCAATACTTAACAGTATGCTTTAGGTACCAAAAGCTTCACATTATGCTATAAGTACAATTACTTTCACAGTATGCTTTAGGTACAATTAGCTTCACAGTATGCTTTACTTTAAGGACAATTAGCTTCTCAGTATGCTATAGAATGTTTTAGGTGCCATTAGCCTAAGTATGCTTTATGTATTATTAGCTTCACGGTATGCTTTAAAAGCAAACAGTGTGTTAGCTAATATTGTGAATCATGCATACGAATTTAATAAAAAATCCGTGAAACATACCAATTTTAAACAAAACGATAATCTTTTAGAATACAATATAAAATTCTCGGAAGATACGAACCAATTCCTTTCAACTAAAATACTTTAGGTTTATAAAATTATTTAAGTAAATTCATATTTCTTAATAATCTATAGATAAACAAAACTGAATAATGTGATAATTATTAAAAGTTTGGCTTTTGTTTCTCAAGAAATCTGGCCTATCAGCCTGGGTGTCTACACATCTAGAAGGTCTTTCATCGTTGCCACATTGGCTGACGTGTGTGTTTCTGACTCTACTGGTGGCCGCCACCACAGAATTCACAAGCAACGCGGCCACAACAACTTTGTTTGTGCCGATAGTGGGGGACCTGGTGAGCAATTTGTCTAGTGTTTCATGCATGTAAAACTCACGTTTTTAATACATGCAGTTACCACATATTTTAAGTTATTGCAGTGACCATATTATTAATCCATAAAATTAACTTCATTTTTAAAATCCATGTCATTACCACAATTTTATATTCATGAAATTGCAACCTTTTTAAAGATGCACGAAATTACCACATTTTAAAATAGTTGAAATAACCTCATTTTTTAAACCCATAAAATTACCCATTCCTTGAAATTTCGACATTATTTCCTTATGAAGTTGCCTCAATTTGTAATTCATAAAAAGCCACAACGATACATCCATGAAATTGTTACATTTTTTCAACCCTCCAAATTAACAAATTTTTCTGAATAAATAGTTTTTTACGGTATTAGAATGATGCCGTAGTTATGTAAATTTATTTATCAGAAGTTTACTTTAAAATTGACTATTTATTACAATGGAAGTAAAATCCTAATTTATAAAAAAAAACATTGTAAATTGCTAATCTAGTTTAAACTGTTGCAAGGGTTAGTCTTCAGCCCCCTATACTTGATTATCCTAATGTTCTATGTCCAGGCTATAAGCTAGGGGTCGATGATCCTAATGTTCTATGTCCAGGCTATAAGCTAGGGGTCAATTATCCTAATGTTCTATGTCCAGGCTATAAGCTAGGGGTCAATGATCCTAGTGTTCTATGTCCAGGCTATAAGACTAGGGATCAACCCCCTATACTTCATGATCCAATTGTTCTATATCCAGGCTATAAGGCTAGGGGTCAATGATCCAATTGTTCTATGTCAAGGCTATAAAGCTAGGGGTCAATGATCCTAATGTTCTATGTCCAGGCTATAAGCTAGGGGTCAATGATCCAATTGTTCTATATCCTTCCTATAAGGCTAGGTGTCAATGATCCTATTTTTCTATGTCCAGGCTTTAGATTAGGGATCAACCCCCTATACTTCATGATCCTAATGTTCTATGTCCATAAGACTAGGTGTCGAACCCCTATACTTCATGATCCAAATGTTCTATATCCAGGCTATAAGGCTAGGGGTCAATGATCCTAATGTTCTATGTCCATGCTAGGGGTCAATGATCCTAATGTTCTATGTCCAGGCTATAAGACTAGGTGTCAATGATCCTAATGTTCTATGTCCAGGCTATAAGGCTAGGTGTCAATGATCCTAATGTTCTATGTCCAGGCTATAAGACTAGGTGTCAATGATCCTAATGTTCTATGTCCATGCTAGGTGTCAATGATCCTAATGTTCTATGTCCATGCTAGGTGTCAATGATCCTAATGTTCTATGTCCAAGCTATAAGGCTAGGGGTCAATGATCCTAATGTTCTATGTCCATGCTAGGTGTCAATGATCCTAATGTTCTATGTCCAGGCTATAAGGCTAGGGGTCAACCCCCTGTACTTCATGATCCCTTGCACCATCTCTGCATCCCTGGCTTTCCTGCTACCTGTGGCGACCCCATCCAACGCCATCGTGTTTGCTACTGGCTACCTTAAGGTCAAGGACATGGTGAGTACTGAACCACGCAAGGTTACTTAAGTTACAAGAAGATTACTTGAAGATTTGCTAATGATGGTATATTTTCACATTACAATCAGTTCAAGCTAGAAAAAATAGCTGTTTGTAAATGATTAATATCAAGCTAGTATGAAATCATGAGTAAATCAATTAGAATAAAAGTTAAAATGGCAAATCAACGCGAATGTATCATCAGATAGTGCTTTGTTTTTGGTTTTTTTTTATAAATTCATTTAGCCATTAATAATGTATTTATAGACTTTCAGTTGCGGATTTATTTTATTATAGGTCTACTGTTCTATTCTGTGTAGAGCTCTCTAATAGAAACTAGCTAGAATTGAAAAAAAGAAGTTTACTTACAAAATATCTAGTGAAAATAGTTTTCTTTTATAGTCTTAACAATATAAATTTGCTAGTCAAAACCAAATGGTTACTTATCAATGTTTTATCACTGAACATCTTTTCAAAGAGAGAAAAGTAATAATAACTTATAACCAAATCAAAATATATACTAACTAAGCTATTCACAACACACAAATGTACAAAATAGGGAGATAATACTAGATTAGTTTGTCAGTTTAAATTAATTACTTATTAATTATTAATTAGGATGATGAATTATTTTGTTAAACGTTTTTCTAAAATGGTACAAAATAATTACTAACTACTTTTTCTTTTAGGTTATAAGTGGACTTCCAATTAATACATTTGCAATCATTATGCTGATAATAGCTTGCAATTCATGGGTTGCTTCCCTTTACGACCTCTTCAACCTCCCTCCAGAATTTCAACACACCAAGAACACTACCAATATACCACCAATTTTTATCAACGCTACGTCGTTCAACATATCTTTAGTTGGTGGACTTTGATGTTGATGTTGATGTGTAACTTTGTGGAATTTGATGTTGGTGTTGTTGTTTAACTTTGTTAACTTTGATGTTGGTGTTGATGCTAAACTTTTGAAACTTTGATGATGGCGTTGATGATTAACAGTATACTCCAGCATTAGAGAGCTAGAATTCAATTCCTGGGATGACTTTCTGAACATTCCAGAAAAAAAAATCACGTAAGGTTTCAGATACTTCCAATGACAAAGAAGATACCTTACATCTGATCAGATTCAGGAGTTCAAAGATAAATACAAGTGTAAATATTAAATAAGTTTAAACTTATCCTAATTCATTGATTTTTTTAAACTGAGATTTACAATAAAAATGGTATTCAGAAATAAACTTAATCACACTGATTTAAATCGATAATATAAAATATTAATATATTTTGACATTCGTATTTATAATGATTAGTATCAGTAATATTGTTTGTTACAAAACACATAATTATAGTGTATTTTAATTTTGATTAAGTCAATATTTGCCAAATATTTATGTTTGAAATAAATGTTAAATATGTGTTGTGTTTGGTATCAGTTGTAGAGGGTTGTTGTTAAGTGTGCAACCATTTTAAAATTATTTTATGACCAGAGGCGTAGTTAGGATTTTCTTAAGGTGGGGTGGTTTATCTTCATTATATATATATATATATATATATATATATATATATATATATATATATATATATATATTTATATATATATATATATATATATATATATATATATATATATATATATATATATATACCAGGTTTAGATGGGGGGGTTTAGACATAGGTAAAAGAAATCTTTTCTACGCCACTGTTCATACTTGTAAAGTTTGTTTATTAAAACATTTTATAAAGATTTAAATTAATTTTGAGAGCGCATTTATTATTTTTTTATGTTCCTACCTTTAGAAAATGCCAATTTTTAAAACCAAAGTTTTTTTGTATCTGTTTGTTTGTTGTTTTTATGAGCAGTATTTTTTATATTTTTTGTTACTTAGTTAGCTAGAAATAAATGAAGTATGTAACTCATAAACTTATGAACCTATAAAATACTTATTTGTTTAGTACGATGTATATTTGTGCAAAGAAATAGCAAGTTAAAAGTCAATTTACATTTTGGCTGTGTACTATACTAAGCGACCATTATTTTTATAAGCCAAACATTAAAAAAATGTGTATTTGATTATTTAACTAAAATGTATTTTAAGTTATAAGGCAACACATTCCAATGGACATCAGATATATAAAAAATGCAGGCCTTTGTATGAAATAAATATTTTTTATTAGACAGGGAAGAGAGGGGAGGGGTCATGTTTGACGTGATGTGTGTGTGTGTGTGTGGGGGGGGGGTGATCTGACGAGGTCTGACAATAGGAAGGCAGATAATGTAAACATACCAGATTCGCCATATTTTTCCTTTGCTTTTTTAAAGCATTGTATGGCTTACATAAAGTGACCACTCGCTAGGATTATCATCTTCTATGGAAAAGTGACGTGGGAGGGGGGTTAATGTTGGTTATTGATGAATAGTACTGTATATCTGAGGTAAATTACAAAGAAATCTAAAACGTCAAAATGGGTCTGATCTCTAAAATGTAATACTTTGTTTATAGAAATTTCAAGTCAATTAAAAATGGAATATTAAAACCACATAATTTACATATCAAGTTTTAAACTTTGTGTGCATGCTCAAAGTTGCATATGAGGCTATATTTTACTGTCTAAGGCTACATTATACTGTCTAAGGCTACATTATACGGTATAAGGATACATTATACGGTCTAAGGCTATATTATACTGTGTAAGGCTACATTATACTGTCTGAGGTTACACTGTAATGCCTGAGGCTTCATTATACTGTACGCGGCTACATTATGCTGATTAATGTTCTATATATAACTTGAATGCCATTGTTATGATTGTATTGTTGATAAACATTTTCAAACCTTTCCATTGTTAATCTAAACATTTCTTTTTGTTTATGTGATAAAGAGTAGACTTGTCATTGAATTATATCAACGTACAAATTGCTGTATATGCTGAATTTGTTGATTTGTTTATACAGTATTCAATTACTAATGTACAACATATGACATTATTTTTAATTAATTTGTGATGACGATACCTCAAATTTTGAAAGTGTTACGAAAGTGGTTTTTATATGTTGTGACTGTTATTTCCAAAGAAACCTAATAAATTTTGTTTTGTTTCTTGCAAGATGTGATGGAATAGAAGACTGTTTTTGCTAACGAAAATTAATATTCTTAGCCAACCCAGCTTCAACTAGCTCCCTGCATAAGTTGGAAGATGGTTAAGTAACAAAGGTTAATGAGTAGAGAGACAAAAAATTTATATGCTGTCATTGTTGATGTACTTTATTTACAAAGTGTTTAAATTAAAATAACTGCCATACGACTTTTGAAAAGTTCATTAATAAAAAATAATGTGCATTATACATTGTTTTAGACTTCTATTTTATCCAGACGTGAAATCATTTAAGCTTTATTATTAGATTTCATTTTTAAATAAAGGCCTACATAGTCGCAGGTGTAAGAGATAGAGTCTCAGCTTATAAAATTTGTTTACAAGTATATCTACCGTTTGACTGCGTGGCCTAGCTGTAGAGCGCTAGACAGCTAACACGAAAGTGTTCAAGTTCAAATCCAGGTTCAAGTCTGTAATACGTCCATGAGTCTATCCAGTTCTGATGGGTACCTAAATGATATTAGGAAAAGACAGTAGTAGCACCGACGGTAAAAGAGAGGTAATATGGTAGTAGCACCGACAGAAGCCTGACCGCAGTAGCACCGACAGAAGAAGAACCGACAGAAGTAGAACGGCAGTAGTGGAATCAGAGGCGGGGATGCAAATCGAAAGTTTGAGGGGGAGGGGGTGCAAATCGAAAATTTGTCCCCGTGAAGGGTCGCTACGCCTCTGGGGGTGACACCATTAAGTGCCGCACCGGGTGACACCCGACCTCGCTAGGCCACTGAGTGGAATCATAATAAGATGTTAGGAAAATCCCAAGAAATATTCAATTTCATGTTTGCATTTGATACAACACGAAAAGGGAAATTCCCGATGACGACCTTTTTAGCACTGTGTTGTGTTTGCGCCAAGGTACACAAACGATTGTGACAGCATCTATTCTGTATACTAAGTCCTAGATAATAGATATTCGTACTGTATTCAGCTTTTAAAGAAATTTAAAAGAAAAGAACGAATTAGACTTATAAGATGGTTCAAATAACTCTTACTTTGTTGTTTCAAGGTAAATCTAAGTATTTTTATATAATTATCTATTTATTAGTAATTTATTACATTAGATAGATCTAGATTCTAGATTTAGATCTAGATCCAGAAATCTAGATCTAGATCTAGATCTTGATCTAAATTTTTAATGGACATGTCCGAGTTGACGAGAATCCTTCCACCATTACTGTTGAGTTGGATAAAAACGTGGGAACTCTTTATATTTTGCAATCAAATAATTAAAAAAACAACTTAAGCCTGAAATTAAATCCGAAATTTAATATTTTTAGAATCAATGTTATAAAAGTTGCAAACCCAGAGAACTTGGGAATAAATTGTATAGCCTAGTTTAAGTCTACATTTCTATTTTCATCAAGTTAAAAGTTTTAACCGGATGTTTCACTTTCGTAAGACAAACATTGATTGGCTGTACAGGAACTCCGTGATCGATATTCTGAAAACTCCACATCATATAAAAGCTCCTTGTAACTTGTACTCAAAACTTTGCCGATACAAAGTTTAAAGTTTATCCATCTTTGTTTTCAATTTAATATGATAAATGTAAACAATTGAATTGTTTTTAGCTTTTTTTTTTAAATTGCTTAGTTACCGAAAATACTGAAAACGCCAATAACATCTAATCGTTAGTAAAGTCTAACAAAAATCATTCAGTCAAATTTCAATAGCCATATTTTTTTTTTAAAAATAACATCGTTTATGATTTTAAAATATTTAATGGGCCTTTCGAAAAAATCTGCAAAATATTATCAGTTGTGTCCATTAAATTAAAAACATCGTTCTACTTGCATGAACAGCTAACTGATTCAATGGTTGCGTTAGCTTGAGTTCCAGTTTTGCTGGTATATGTGGATAAAACTTGTCATTTTGTTCATTGAAAAACTTGTTCCAGTTTTGCTGGTATATGTGGATAAAACTTGTCATTTTGTTCATTGAAAAACTTGTTCCAGTTTTGCTGGTATATGTGGATAAAACTTGTCATTTTGTTAATTGAAAAACTTGTTCCAGTTTTGTTCGTATATGTGGGTAAAACTTGTCAAAGTATTTTGTTCATTGAAAAACTTGTTCCAGTTTTGCTGGTATATGTGGATAAAACTTGTCATTTTGTTCATTGAAAAACTTGTTCCAGTTTTGCTGGTACCTGTGAATAAAACTTGTCAAAGTATTTTGTTCATTGAAAAACTTGTTCCAGTTTTGCTGGTATATGTGGGTAAAACTTGTCATAGTATTTTGTTCATTAAAAAACTTGTTCCAGTTTTGCTGGTACGTGTGGGAGAAGTCTTGGCCCACACGCTAACACTGGACGAATTCTGTGCCCTGAAACTTCCTGACAGCCGTCGAAGGACCAGTGATCGACTCAGTCTCATGGAAGCCTTCAGGTTTTGCAGGTAATATTCGCACATTAGCACGTTGTTATAGGTAAACTATAGCACATTAGCACGTTGTTATAGGTAAACATTAGCACATCAGCACGTTGGTATAGGTAAACACTAGCACATTTTTATAGGTAAACACTAGCACATTTTTATAGGTAAACACTAGCACATTTTTATAGGTAAACACTAGCACATTTTTATAGGTGGACACTAGCACATTAGCACGTTGTTATAGGTAAACATTAGCACATCAGCACATTTTTATATGTTGACACTAGCACATTTGAACAAATTAAACTATGAGCACATTTGTGGTATAGGCCAGCACATGTGTACATGTAAACATTAGTCCATTGTTAAAAAAAATTGTAGACTCGTTTAGAATTACTTTTATTTTGCCATTGCTCAAATTCGTTTGTTCAATTTTGCCAATCCCCTAAGTCATTATTTCCTTTTAGCCAATCCCTTAAATCATTTCCATTTTGCCAATCCCCTAAACTATTATATCCATTTTGCCAATTCCCTAAACTATTATTTCCATTTTGTCAATCCCCTGAACTATTATTTCCATTTTGCCAATCCCCTAAACTATTATTTCCGTTTTGTTAATTCCCTAAATTATTATTTCCATTTTGCTAATCCCCTAAACTATTATTTCAATTTTGATAATCCCCTAAACTATTATTTCCATTTTGTTAATTCCCTAAATTATTATTTCCATTTTGCTAATCCCCTAAACTACTATTTCCATTTTACCAATATCCTGAACTATTGTTCCATTTTGCCATTCCCCTAAACCATTATTTCTATTTTACCAATCCCCTAAACCATACATTCCCCTGCCGCCAATCCCCAAAACCATACATTCCCCTGCCGCCAATCCCCTAAACCATACATTCCCCTGCCGCCAATCCCCTAAACCATACATTCCCCTGCCGCCAATCCCCTAAACCATACATTCCCCTGCCGCCAATCCCCTAAACCATACATTCCCCTGCCGCCAATCCCCTACATCCTGAGCTCTCTTCTCACCCAAGCGACGCCGACACGTACACCGACTGCATCCTGGAACATAGACAGAAGGTCGTCAGCAACTACGAAGTGAAACTCTTTGAGAAGGACTTCCCCGCAGACCGAGACCTAAGATACGCATCGTACGCCTTCTGTGCACGCGCTCTCTACTACAGTCAGTCATCTGAGTTGTGTTTCTTTCAGTTATTGATTCTCGCATAATGCGAACCTTACAGCTAACCATTTCGCTAATGTGATTCTCGCATAATGCGAACCTTACAGCTAACCATTTCGCTAATGTGATTCTCGCATAATGCGAACCTTACAGCTAACCATTTCGCTAATGTGATTCTCGCATAATGCGAACCTTACAGCTAACCATTTCGCTAATGTGATTCTCGCATAATGCGATCCTTACAGCTATTTCGCTATTGTATTTCTAGCATAAAGCCAACCGTACAGCTATTTCGCTACTGTGTTTCTCGCTTAAGGCGAACCTTACAGCTAGCCATTTCGCTAATGTGATTCTCGCATAATGCGAACCTTACAGCTAACCATTTCGCTACTGTGTTTCTCGCTTAGGGCGAACCTTACAGCTAGCCATTTCGCTATAACCCCAACTTTTCTATCTTATTAATAATCTTGAGAAACCTACCCCAAGCTAGCTTCAATATTTGTTAGTGTTTATATTTGTTCGTGGATAAAATACGTATTCCACTTATATTTTTCTTAATAAATCCTCTTTAGATCTAGTAATCCATTAGGCGGGTGAAGTAAAGTTTATATGCTTCTTGAATTCGGCATATGTAGGGATAATTTGGTTAGCAATATGCTCAACCAATTTCATTTTGACCAATATAAGTCAGGTACCCATTAGAGCTGGGTGGACTCAGGCACGTAGGACAGTCACAAGTCAGAAGCGAGATTCGAACTCGCGACCTTAGAGGCACGCAGTCAGACTCTCTTATCATTTGACCACGCCGTTAATTTTTTACAACCTTCAGCGTATTCGATTATTTAAAGATGTAACATTTTAAAACAGTAGACTCCCGTTTTGATATCATTGGATGCTTTCTACTTTCGAAATTTTCATCATCTTCTTCTTCTTCGTTCTTAATATTAGTGTTGGACTGATACCACATGGACTAAAAAAAAATAAGACATGTCAACCTATTATGTGACACATATTCGCAGATGATTTTCTTTAATGTCTTTGTTTTCGTTTCTGTCGTCAGTATACGTGTGGTATCACTTTAACGTATGTATTTGTGTCGTCAGTATACGTGTGTTATCACTTCAGTGTGTGTGTTTGTGTCGTCAGTATACGTGTGGTATCACTTTCGTGTGTGTGTTTGTGTCGTCAGTATACGTGTGGTATCACTTTAGTGTGTGTGTTTGTGTCTTCAGTATACGTGTGGCATCACTTTAGTGTGTGTGTTTGTGTCGTCAGTATGCGTGTGTTATCACTTTAGTGTGTGTGTTTATGTCGTCAGTATACGTGTGGTATCACTTTAGTGTGTGTGTTTGTGTCGTCAGTATACGTGTGGTATTATTTTAGTGTCTGTGTCGTCAGTATAAGTGTGGTATCACTTTAGCGTCTGTGTTTGTGTCGTCAGTATAAGTGTGGTTTCACTTTAGTGTCTGTGTTTGTGTCGTCAGTATAAGTGTGGTATCACTTTAGCGTCTGTGTTTGTGTCGTCAGTATACGTGTGGTATCACTTTAGTGTGTGTGTTTGTGTCGTCAGTATACGTGTGGTATCACTTTAGTGTCTGTGTTTGTGTCGTCAGTATACGTGTGGTTCTACAATGACGACCGCGACAAGCTGACCAACTGTGAAACTGCTACTGACGTGAGCCACTGCGAGAGAGAGGCGAAGAACGCTGACAACCTCAAGGAACTGGAGGCCGCTTACAGCTCAAACAATGCCGAGTTGATCAAATCTCTCTCGTGCAAGTGAGTTGTGCACGTGAGATGCTCGAGCATGAAAGGGGAGAATGTTGGATATGAGAGAGAGGGGGAGAGAATGTTAGATATGAGAGAGAGGGGGAGAGAATGTTAGCTATGAGAGAGAGGGGGAGAGAATGTTAGATATGAGAGAGAGAGAGAGAGAGAATGTTAGATATGAGAGAGAGGGGGAGAGAATGTTAGATATGAGAGAGAGAGGGGGGGAGAGAATGTTAGATATGAGAGAGAGGGGGGGGGGAGAGAATGTTAGATATGAAAGAGGGGGGGAGAATGTTAATTATGAGAGAGAGGGGAGAGGAGAGAATGTTAGATATGAAAATAGGGGGGAGAGAATGTTAGATATGAGAGAGGGGGGAGAGAGAATGTTAGATATGAGAGAAAGAGAGAGAGAGAATGTTAGATATGAGAGAAAGGGGGAGAATGTTAGATATGAGAGAGAGGGGGAGAGGAGAAAATGTTAGATATGAAAGAGGGGGGGGGGGGAATGTTAATTATGAGAGAGAGGGGAGAGGAGAGAATGTTAGATATGAAAGAGGGGGAGAGAATGTTAGATATTAGAGAGAGGGGGAGAGAATGTTAGATATGAGAGAGAGGGGGAGAGAATGTTAGATATGAGAGAGAGGGGTAGAGAATGTTAGATATAAGAGAGAGAGAGAGGGGGGAGAGAATGTTAGATATAAGAGAGAGAGAGAGAGGGGGAGAGAATGTTAGATATGAGAGAGAGGGGGAGAGAATGTTCGATATGAGAGAGAGGGGAGAGGAGAGAATGTTAGATATTAGAGAGAGGGGGAAATGAGAGAGAATGGAGAGAAATAGATTGTCACACTTGTTTTATTGTAATGATATGGGGGGGGGGGGGGGGGTTGTCAGCTAAAAAAAATATTCTGTAAGTTTAGATGCTCTCGTTAGATTTCTAAGATTAATTATAAGACAATCACTGCATCTAAAAGTGTAATAAAAGATGTTATTTGCATAATAATACATACCACATTTTTTGTGGTGTGTGTATATTTATATATATATATACATATATATATATATATATTATATATATATATATATATATATATATATATATATATATATATATATATATATATATATATATATATATATATATATATATATATATATATATATATATATTTACTATCTTTCTGTAGAAACATTAACTATAGTTAATGTTGCAAGTATAAGGTTTTGAAAGACTTATGTAATTAAATATTCTGCTGTCACCCCCCCCCCCCCCCCCACCTATTCAACAGGCTGTCTTATAAATACACCAAGTGTGTAGAGAATGAGTTCGTGAAATGTAACGCTAGCTACTACGTCTTTTTCCAGTATCACTCCGCCAGATTGGGAGAGTAAGTTGCACAGGGTAGTGTGTCATTCTCTTGCGTTAAAGTTCACGTGCGATGTCCTTCACCCCCTCTTGTGTTATATCGTATGTGTTGGCTTATAGTTGACCTGCAAACACCTTCACCTTTCTTGTGTGTCATCGTATGTGTTGGCTTATAGTTGACGTGTAATGACCTTCACCTTTCTTGTGTGTCATCGTATGTGTTGGCTTATAGTTGACGTGCAATGACCTTGATCTCTCCCGCAGAGACTGTCTGAGGACCCACGATGACGACAACTCACTCTGGTTTAACCGCACGTGCCAGGAAGTCCCACTCCGCTCCTCCAAAGGGATCTCGTTACAAATCTGCAACATCTTCATCATCATCAGTTTCATCGTCGTTCCTGCGTTGTTCAGAACGTGGTAGAACACGTCTGCTTGAATCATCTTCTTTTTTATCGTCCTGGTTAGAGGATTCATCAACCGGAAGAATTCATGAACTGAACTTTCTAATCGAGAACATTTTCATCATATTAATTTTTAAATTTTATTTTGTGTTAGCTAAGAAGTTATGCAAGTAAACGAAATCAAAGGAAATATTTTGTGTTCATCTGAATTACGTAAATATTTATCTCTTGTGGTATGTATGTCTTGTGTTATATATCTCTTATTTTTAGCTTTAACATTAATGGAATGTTACCGAATAGCAACAATGTGCCTTACAGAGGTACATATTTTTTAAAATTAATATTTTTTAAAGACACATAGTTTGTTTTATAAATAAACTTTTCTTTTCCATTTTAGTTAATCCAGATAAATCTACGTTTAAAAAATTAAACTTTAACCTTCTCTTAAAATATAGGTAATTATTTAAAAAAAAAAAGAAACTTGTGAAAGCTTAATTAAAACCAATCAATTAATTAAGGCAAAATCTTCTAGGTTTTTTTTTTAAATTAAATTTGTTGTGGCCTCTCTAGTCTTGTCGTATGGTCTGTCTTCTGCTGGCCAAGACACAATAAAACATCAAGTCTACGGAGGGGGGAAGTAATTCGGAGTCATTTGTAGAGGTAAGGCCAGTTCTAGAGGGGGCATACAGTCAACAATGTGGTAGACTTGCGGAGTTTGTGGATGATCTTGTCCTACTCATACAGGATGATCTTGACCTACTCCTACAGGATGATCTTGACCTACAGGATGATCTTGTCCTACAGGATGATCTTGTCCTACAGGATGATCTTGTCCTACATTATGATCTTGTCCTACAGGATGATCTTGACTTACTACTACAGGATGATCTTGTCCTACTACTACAGGATGATCTTGTCCTACAGGATGATCTTGTCCTACAGGATGATCTTGTCCTACAGGATGATCTTGTCCTACTCCTACAGGATGATCTTGTCCTACTCCTACAGGATGTTCTTGTCCTACTACTACAGGATGATCTTGTCCTACTACTACAGGATGATCTTGTCCTACATGATGATCTTGTCCTACAGGATGATCTTGTCCTACAGGATGATCTTGTCCTACAGGATGATCTTGTCCTACAGGATGATCTTGTCCTACATGATGATCTTGTCCTACTCCTAAAGGATGATCTTGTCCTACTCCTACAGGATGATCTTGTCCTACATGATGATCTTGTCCTACAGAATGATCTTGTCCTACAGGATGATCTTGTCCTACTCCTACAGGATGATCTTGTCCTACAGGATGATCTTGTCCTACAGGATGATCTTGTCCTACTTCTACAGGATGATCTTGTCCTACAGGATGATCTTGCCCTACTCCTACAGGATGATCTTGCCCAGCACCTACACTAGATACTAGAAAGACTGGTTAATTAATACGTTATGAGCCCCCCTCTCAGCGCGTAAGGTCTGAAGTTCAACACAGAAAATACAGAAGTAGAGAACCTACAAATACCAAGAGAGAGAGAGAGAGAGGAGAAGAGAGAGAGAGAGAGAGAAGAGAGAGAGAGAGGAGAGAGAGAGAGAAGTGAGCACTTTTATGTCTATTGACATGCAATGAATGTTAGTGTCTAAAATCTTTAAGGTAACGTAAGCAAGGACACACGACCCTAGGGCTGTGTAGTAGGTTACCAAGGTCTCGTTTTGGTACTTGTCAGCTAACGTGTTTTTTTTTTCTCTATCAAACCGAATGTGAATATTTTTAATAACTCTGTAACGAAATAAATAGGAAAGTTGTTTCCGCTATTATTAATTAAAATCGTACACAATGATAAATAAAAATAATTACCGCCACAAAACTTTTATATCCAGAAATGCGTGCGCATATATTTGTTCCCAGCCATATAAACAAATTAGCGTTGCAATTTTTTTTTTTACAATTGTTGCATTTTGGGAATTTTTAATGATTTTTAAATCTTGAAGCGGAGCCTACTAACAAATAGCCGCCATGTTTTTTTTTTAACCAATGGGAATCCCGTTCACAACGATTGATTTAGTTCAAAACTTTTATCTCTCCTTGGCTAACGAGGCTTGGACTTAAGTGAGAGAGAACGAGAACTTACAAGCTCTATTAGTTTATGTGCGTTCTGCAAAGCACCTCACAGTAAAAGATTAAGTTTTGTATGCTATAGATATAGATACTTCCGGGTCAATATGTTTTTAAAATGTCACATCAGCTACTTTTAATATATTCTAAAAATATGACTTCTCTACGCATGCGTGGTATTTCTTAATAATTTATGCTAGCCTATCAAACAGCACGACGTCTTTGTTTATCATTACCACGCAAAAACGAAAGAAAATCCAACTGTTTTTGCATTTTTTTAAATTTTGTTTGGCTACCATAAATTACTAAAAAAAATATCAAAATATTTAAAATTTATTGCTAAGTCCCACAAAAACCACGCATTTTTTAATAAACATTTATTTTAATAACATCGTACTTAATTTTTAAAATATTTAATGGAAATTTAGAGACATTTCATGTTGCGTTATTTAAGTTTAAAAATACTGGCAACAATAAAAATTCGGGAACCACCATATTACTATTATGCGCACCATCCTTACATCCCTATTCGGGAATTTCAATGACGTCATCTCCGCTCTGCGGATACTCTAGTTCGACCCAAAGCAGTCAGCCATGTTTGGATAAGTTGATAGATCATGGTTTGATAGGACTGAAATCTCTGGACGGAAAGTTTTTAAAATTATGATTTCTCCTTGTTTACGTGTGTCTTTTGTGTAAATAATTGAGTACAGGATGGTCAGACTTTGCCTACATCTGCTGATGTTGGGTAAATATCTTTTTTTTTAAATGTGTAAACATCAAATACTCGATGGATACAGTACAGCATTCAACAGTGTTGAATTTTTTAGAATAGTGTTGACAAGTATTGTGTAGGTATAAAATGTTTTAAAATCGTGTGCGGTGTTATAGAAATATAATATGTGTTTATAAAAACTTAATTGTAAGGTTTTTTTTTTCGGGCTTTACTATCCCTTCATTTGCCGAGATCTCTGAAACAGATGAACTCTACTTCATCTGCCCCGTGTGTCTCGGGAACGAGCGGGAAAAGATGATGATTACTAAAGATTGGATGTATTTGATGTTTTTAGTATTTTCGGTAAAGTAAATAATTTTTTAATGCCAAAAACTATTCCAACTTGGTGGTTTACATTTTATCACAGAAAATGTAAACTGAATTGGCCAAATTAGGTCATGGGGGGGGGGGGTGGGTTTATAGGAAAGCCACGTAACTGGTGTGCTTGAAAAAATATCACTCATTCATCCGACCACCTACCCAAACATCCACCTACCCAAACATCCACCCACCCACCCAAACATCCACCTACCCAAACATCCACCTACCCGAACATCCACCCACCCAAACATCCACCCACCCAAACATCCACCCTCTCAAACATCCACTCACCCAAACATCCACCCTCTCAAACATCCACTCACCCAAACATCCACTCACCCAAACATCCACACACCCAAACATCCACCCACCCAAACATCCACCCTCTCAAACATCCACTCACCCAAACATCCACCCTCTCAAACATCCACTCACCCAAACATCCACCCACCCACCCAAACATCCACCCACCCAAACATCCACCCACCCAAACATCCACCCACCCAAACATCCACCCACCCAAACATCCACCCACCCAAACATCCACCACTCAAACATCCACCCACCCAACCATCCACTCACCCAAACATCTACCAACCAAACATCCACTCACCCAAACATCCACCCTCTCAAACATCCACTCACCCAAACATCCACCCACCCACCCAAACATCCACCCACCCAAACATCCACCCACCCAAACATCCACCCACCCAAACATCCACCACTCAAACATCCACCCACCCAACCATCCACTCACCCAAACATCTACCAACCAAACATCCACTCACCCAAACATCCACCAACCAAACATCCACCCACCCAAACATCCACCAACCAAACATCCACCCACCCAAACATCCACCCACCCAAACATCCACCCACCCAAACATCCACCCACCCAAACATCCACCCACCCAAACATCCACCCACTCAAACATCCACCCACCCAAACATCCACTCACCCAAACATCCACCAACCAAACATCCACCCACCCAAACATCCACCTGATCTACCCCAAAAAACATGTGGCTTAAAATAAGCTTATAAAGTCGGACTATTTTCTTGCAACCGTTTTGTCTTTAAACAACCCAGTTTCGCTGATATCCCTCCGTGAAGTGGCTTGTAGGACGGATACTTTGGACGATTACTGCTCCAAGAAACTTCCCGAGACCAAACGAAAAACCAATCTAAAGACCAGTGTGCTAGAGATCCTTAGGTTCTGCAGGTACCATCTCACTTACCTGTAACATCTCAACTACCTATAACTTCTAATGTACCTGTTACGTCAAACTCACTTGTAACTTCTTATGTATCTGTAACTTTTGATTTACCTATAACATCACATTTACCTGTAACATTTCATTTACCTGTAACATTTCATTTACCTGTAACATTTTATTTACCTGTAACATTTCATTTACCTGTAACATTTCATTTTACATGTAACATTTCATTTTACATGTAACATTTCATTTTACATGTAACATTTCATTTTACATGATACATTTCATTTTACATGTAACATTTCATTTTCTATATAACATTTCATTTACCTGTAACATTTCATTTACCTGTAACATTTCATTTACCTGTAACATTTCATTTACATGTAGCATTTCATTTACCTGTAACATTTCATTTACCTTTAACATCTAATGTACCTGTAGCATCTAATGTACCTGTAACATCTAATGTACCTGTAACATCTATTGTACCTGTAACATCTAATGTACCTGTAACATCTAAGTTACCTGTAACAGCTAATGTAACTGTAACATCTAATGTACCTGTAACATCTAATGTACATGTAACATCTAATGTACCTGTAACATCTAATGTACCTGTAACATCTATTGTACCTGTAACATCTAATGTACCTGTAACTTTTAATGTGGACTTGCTTCAGGGCTGGGTGAGGGGGGGGGGGGTGGATAGGTCACAGTACACCTAAAAGATGTCTGAAAGAAACTCCGTTCCCAAAGCCATAGCCTAATTACTAACCTTGATGCTTAAAACATCATTAATGATGAGTACTGCACCCGTTTAGTATCGATATAAAAGTGTGTTTTTTTTTTAAATCAACATTGCGAATGAAGAGGAGTTTGTCGATTATTTGACTTCGGTAAAAAAATGAGTTATGCCGTAAAACTAGCTAATGGTAGACTCCAAACTAATCAGCATCAAGTCTTTCTAAACTCGATAACGGCAATCAAACTCCAATACTTACTCTAGCAAATTTACCCAAAACCTACATCCAACGTAGATACGAGGAAATCTTTTTTTCTCCATGTTGACATAAATCCATTACCTAACGTCCTTTGTTCTACCTCCCCTCCCCCTCACACACACCTACAACCCCCTCCCCTCTCCCCCACCTAGTGACGTGGATATATACAGCGACTGTATCTTGAGAGCCAGGAGAGATGACTATGATAAGCAAGGGTTCGCCGTCAAACTCTTTGAAAAACAGTTCCCGTCGGAATACGATCTGAAGCGCGCCGCCTACATGTATTGTACTGGGAGTGTCAAGGATTGTAAGTACTGCAAGCATGATTGTATGTACACACGTGATTGTGGAAACTCGCATGCTTTTAGGTAGATATGTGATTGTAGGGAGACACGTGTAGGTAAAATATGATTGTAGCTACATACTTCTTCGTAGGTACACAAGGGATTGTAGATATGAGTGATTGTAGGTACACACGTCGATTGTATGAACACACAATTGTAAGCAATTACATCTTTAAAATGCTTAAATGATTGTAAGCTTAAATTTGTTTGAAAGTATTTAAATGATGTAAATAGTTGACTTACTTGACTTAGTCCTCTTTGCTCCTTATGGAACATAGGGCCTCCACCATTTCCTTCCATTTCTTCCGATCCCCGGCTATTAATTTTGCCATCTCCCAAGACATCCCTGTTGGCTTCAGTTCTTCAAGAAGACTCCGCCTCCAGGTCTGTCTTGGGCGCCCTCTCTTCCGCTTTCCCTGGGGGTTCCACTCAAGCGCTTGGCGTGTAACATTTGAGTGAGCCTTTTGTAGCGTGTGTCCCACCTAGCGCCACTTCCTCCTTCTTATATGCAGAGCCATAGGCTCCTGCCTAGCTTTCCTCCATAATTCTATGTTCAAATATTCATATATGATGTAAATACACATGCATGTAATTTTAAAAGATTTTAAATACCAAAACAATAATTAAAAAACGGATTGTCAATAATAAAATGACTGCAAGTAAAAATTGACCGTGAGTCAACGATTGTACGTACACACTTCACAGTAACCAGGGGCGTAGCGGGGGGTGCAAACCGCACCGGGTGACACCATTTATGGGGGGTGAAACCAAGGCAAAAAATAGCAAAATATATAGAGAAAAACTTGAGGGGGGGGGGTGCAAATCGAAAGTTTGAAGGGGGTGCAAATCAAAAACTTGAGGGGGGGGGGGTGCAAATGGAAAGTTTGAGGGGGGGGGGGTGCAAATGGAAAGTTTGAGGGGGGGGGGGTTGCAAATCGAAAACTTTAAAGTTTGTCCCGGGAAGGGTCGCTACACCTCTGGGGGTGACACCATTAAGTGCCGCACCGGGTGACACCCGACCTCGCTACGCCACTGACAGTAACTACACAAACCATTGTATGCACACATACAAAACACCCCCCCCCCCCACACACACACACCTCCCCACACTCCCAAATCCCCCCTCCCCTCCCACAGTGTATGGCGTCATCATGCTGGACCAAAAGGTATTTGAGGACTGTGAGAAGGCCGCCAACACGGACAAGTGTGAGCAGGACGCCACGTCATCAGAGAAGCTCAGCGAGCTGCAAGCCGCGTACAGGGCCAACAACCAGGGCGACATCACCAAGCATTCGTGCAGGTCTGTGTCTGGTGTTGTTCGTGTTGGTCTGTGTCTGTGTCTGGTATTGGTTGTATAGGTCTGTGTCTGGTATTGTTTGTATAGGTCTGTGTCTGTGTCTGGTATTGTTTGTATAGGTCTGTGTCTGGTATTGTTTGTATAGGTCTGTGTCTGTGTCTGGTATTGTTTGTATAGGTCTGTGTCTGGTATTGTTTGTATAGGTCTGTGTCTGGTATTGTTTGTATAGGTCTGTGTCTGTGTCTGGTATTGTTTGTATAGGTCTGTGTCTGGTATTGTTCGTATAGGTCTGTGTCTGTGTCTGGTATTGTTTGTATAGGTCTGTGTCTGGTATTGTTTGTATAGGTCTGTGTCTGTGTCTGGTATTTGTTGTATTGGTCTGTGTCTGGTATTGTTCGTATAGGTCTGTGTCTGGTATTGTTTGTATAGGTCTGTGTCTGTGTCTGGTATTGTTCGTATAGGTCTGTGTCTGTGTCTGGTATTGTTCGTATAGGTCTGTGTCTGGTATTGTTCGTATAGGTCTGTGTCTGTGTCTGGTATTGGTTGTATAGGTCTGTGTCTGTGTCTGGTATTGTTTGTATAGGTCTGTGTCTTGTATCGTTTGTATTCCTTCAGGTTTGTGTCTGACACTGTTCGCATCGTATTGTTAGGTGTTAAGGATGAAACCAGTAGAGACTAAGTCTAATCACAACAAGACAAGTTACTACACCATTATCTAAACCAGCAGAGACTAAGTCTAATCACAACAAGACAAGTTACTACGCCATTATCTAAACCAGTAGCGACTAAGTCTAATCACAACAAGACAAGTTACTACGCCATTATCTAAACCAGTAGAGACTAAGTCTAATCACAACAAGACAAGTTACTACACCATTATCTAAACCAGCAGAGACTAAGTCTAATCACAACAAGACAAGTTACTACACCATTATCTAAACCAGCAGAGACTAAGTCTAATCACAACAAGACAAGTTACTACGCCATTATCTAAACCAGCAGAGACTAAGTCTAATCACAACAAGACAAGTTACTACGCCATTATCTAAACCAGCAGAGACTAAGTCTAATCACAACAAGACAAGTTACTACGCCATTATCTAAACCAGCAGAGACTAAGTCTAATCACAACAAGACAAGTTACTACGCCATTATCTAAACCAGCAGAGACTAAGTCTAATCACAACAAGACAAGTTACTACGCCATTATCTAAACCAGCAGAGACTAAGTCTAATCACAACAAGACAAGTTACTACGCCATTATCTAAACCAGCAGAGACTAAGTCTAATCACAACAAGACAAGTTACTACGCCATTATCTAAACCAGCAGAGACTAAGTCTAATCACAACAAGACAAGTTACTACGCCATTATCTAAACCAGCAGAGACTAAGTCTAATCACAACAAGACAAGTTACTACACCATTATCTAAACCAGCAGAGACTAAGTCTAATCACAACAAGACAAGTTACTACGCCATTATCTAAACCAGCAGAGACTAAGTCTAATCACAACAAGACAAGTTACTACGCCATTATCTAAACCAGCAGAGACTAAGTCTAATCACAACAAGACAAGTTACTACGCCATTATCTAAACCAGCAGAGACTAAGTCTAATCACAACAAGACAAGTTACTACGCCATTATCTAAACCAGCAGAGACTAAGTCTAATCACAACAAGACAAGTTACTACGCCATTATCTAAACCAGCAGAGACTAAGTCTAATCACAACAAGACAAGTTACTACACCATTATCTAAACCAGCAGAGACTAAGTCTAATCACAACAAGACAAGTTACTACGCCATTATCTAAACCAGTAGAGACTAAGTCTAATCACAACAAGACAAGTTACTACACCATTATCTAAACCAGCAGAGACTAAGTCTAATCACAACAAGACAAGTTACTACGCCATTATCTAAACCAGTAGAGACTAAGTCTAATCACAACAAGACAAGTTACTACACCATTATCTAAACCAGCAGAGACTAAGTCTAATCACAACAAGACAAGTTACTACGCCATTATCTAAACCAGCAGAGACTAAGTCTAATCACAACAAGACAAGTTAC
Organism: Physella acuta; assembly: GCF_028476545.2. Lineage (NCBI taxonomy): Eukaryota > Metazoa > Mollusca > Gastropoda > Physidae > Physella > Physella acuta. Next base: position 54,851 of record NW_026734150.1, read on the forward strand.
TACGCCATTATCTAAACCAGCAGAGACTAAGTCTAATCACAACAAGACAAGTTACTACGCCATTATCTAAACCAGCAGAGACTAAGTCTAATCACAACAAGACAAGTTACTACACCATTATCTAAACCAGGCAGGACTTACAGCCCGCGTACCAACCGGAACATCCACATCGCTTTTAATTTTTTTTTACATTTCTTGGCGAATTTTGCAAGTCTCAAGAACTTCAATGCTTATTCCCTATTTAGTTTGACATCTTCCCTCTTCTAGTAAACAATGTTAAAGTTGTATTTGACAGCCTGCCTACGGGTTCAATTTTGTTTCCTCTTGTGTTTGAATTGTTTCTCCTTAAGTTTAGTATTGTATTTGACAAACCGACTACTTGATGGCTTTGCTAGCACCAGTATATCAAATGACTGCTGTTGGTTTTAACAATTAGCTTATTGGTTGGTGTGTTCCTTCTTTACTTGACCTGTTCCCTACTGCCATTAACATGTTCCATATTGTATGTAACGTTTTCCGTTTTATATTTGACATGTTCCCTACTGCATTTCATAAGTTCCCTGTTGTATTTGACTTAATCTTTACAGTTATTACAAGTTCTTATATATTAGACGTGTTTCATATTATATTTAACGTGCTCTCCATTATATTTGAAATGGTTCCTATTGTAATTTACATGTTCCTTGTTGCACTTAGCATATTTCCTTTTGTAAATGACAAGTTCCTTACTCTATTTTACATGTTCCCAAATGTATTTGTCTGTTTCTATACTGTATTGTACGTTATTTTATATTTGACAAATGTTTTCACATTTCACATGTTCGCAATTGGATTTGTCTTGTTCGTGTATATGTGACTTGTTTCCTATTATATTAGCATGTTCCCTATGTCTCAAGTATCTTACTAAACATTTATTCCTCTACTCAACCAGAGTTTCTTCCAGGCATCTCATCTGGAAAGCCCCTTCCCCCCCCCCCCCCCCCCCGCCAAACGAAATGAAATTTATATAATTTATATAGAAAATATATACTTTTAACAGTGTCCCCCCCCCCCCCCCCGAAGAAAGCCTACCGCCCCCCCCCCCCGAAATTTTCAAGTGCCCCCCGCCCCCCCTTCCCCCGGAGAAAAAAGTCTGGAAGAAACACGGTACTCAACATGTTCCCTCTGTTTCAATTAACTTACTTAACATTTATTCCTCTATTCGACATGCTCCCTTTCTGTCAATTATCTTACTAAACATTTATCCTTCTATTCAACATGTTCCCGTTATCTTGTTCCCCTTGTTCCAGGTTGTCTGTCAACTACATGAAATGTATCCAGGCCGAGTACACCAAATGTAACTCCACTTTCGAGTCGTTTTTCCTCTACAAGTTTGCCCGCCTTGGACCGTGAGTTTCATTTGTTTTATTCCAACCTACAGCAGAGGCCTAGCGACTCTTTCAGACCCCCGGGGGGGGAGATATCAATTGTATCCCCCCCCGTCTATTATAATAATTTATGTTTGTGAAAAAGCAACCCCCCCCCCTATTTATATTTTAGCTATCCTATGTGCAGTGCCGGCGCCAGGTTATTTAGCGCCCTAGGCAAAACTTTTTAAAAGCGCTTCCCCCCGCATTTTTTTTTCGTGCACCCCGTATTATCAGAGGCGTAGCGACCCTTCCCAGCACCCGGGGACAAATTTTCGATTTGCACCCCCTCCCCCCCACATCAGACTCCTTTGATGTTGCGACTCCCCCATCCCTCAGACTTTCAAATTGTTTTTCCAACCCGTTTTGGCGCCCCGCTACGGACAGCGCCCTAGGCGACCCCCTAGTTCACCTTATAGGTAGCGCCGGCCCTGCCTATGTGTAAAAAGCAACCCCACCCCCATGTATATTATAGTTATTCTTGTCTATAAAAAGGCACCCCTCCCTCATCAGTTTAGAAAGGTTGGTTACTTTTTTTTACCTGTGACTACTCTGGAACATTTTATTTTGGTGCCACAAAGTTGAAAACATTTCAATCAGCGTGTAAAGCCTTGTTGTCGTCTAATCTCTTATGTCCTACAGGACTTGTCTAGTCTAGGATCTTACTCTTTTATGTCCTACAGGACCTTCTAGGACCTAATTATGTTATGTCCTACAGGACCTATCTAGGACATCATTTTCTTATGTCCTACAGGACAAGTCTAGGACATAATTATGTTACATCCTAGAGGACCTATCTAGGACATAATTTTCTTATGTCCTACAGGACCTTCTAGGACCTAATTCTGTTATGTCCTACAGGACCTGTCTAGTCTAGGACTTAATTCTGTTATGTTTATGACCTAAATTTCTTATGTCCTACAAGACCTGTCTAGGACCTAATTGTCTTATGTCCTACAGGACAAGTCTAGGACCTAATTCTATTGTCCTACAGGACTTGTCTAGGACCTAATTGTCTTATGTCCTACAGGACAAGTCTAGAACCTAATTATATTGTCCTCCAGGACTTGTCTAGGACCTAATTGTCTTACGTCCTACAGGACAAGTCTAGGACCTAATTGTCTTATGTCCTACAGGTCAAGTCTAGAACCTAATTATATTGTCCTCCAGGACTTGTCTAGGACCTAATTGTCTTATGTCCTACAGGACAAGTCTAGAACCTAATTATATTGTCCTACAGGACAAGTCTAGGACCTAATTGTCTTATGTCCTACAGGACAAGTCTAGGACCTAATTGTCTTATGTCCTACAGGACAAGTCTAGGACCTAATTGTCTTATGTCCTACAGGACAAGTCTAGAACCTAATTATATTGTCCTACAGGACAAGTCTAGGACCTAATTGTCTTATGTCCTACAGGACAAGTCTAGGACCTAATTGTCTTATGTCCTACAGGTCCTGCCTGCTGGAACACAAAGTCTGGAACAAGGTCATCCTCAACGACGACTGCAGGAAGTTAAATACCAGTGGCCAGAGTGGTGTGAGGGCTGGAGTCTGCTTCGTTATCCTCCTGTCGCTTTTAGCGTCTGCTAAATCATTGTTGCATCCCTTTTAACGTCTGCTAAATCATTGTTGCATCCCTTTTAACGTCTGTCGTGGCAATGTCGCATCGCGTTTTTACAAGTTCAACATCAAGACAGTCTGAGATCAAATTAAAAGTTCTAACCAACAATTTGTGGGCTAACATTGAAACTAACCAACAATTATTTGTGATCTAACATTGAAACTAACCAACATAAATGTGGGCTAACATTAAAATTCAAACCAACAATTTGTGGGCTAACATTAAAATTATAACCAACTATTTTTGGAATAACATTAAAATTCAAAACAACAATTTTTGGGCTAACATTAAAATTCTAACCAACAATATGTGGGCTAACATTAAAATTCCTGGGAACATTTTCTCAGTTAAATTTTAAACCTCAGGCGACTGTTTTCTGAGTTAAAGATTTATTTGTTTTGGATACTTATGAGAACCTAATTGATAACATTATTCTTTTATTTTTTGCCAAAAATTGGAGGCCTCATAGATTTTGTAGGCTAACATTTGAAAACCTTAGAACGATTTTTTTCGGGCTTATATTCAGAAGCTGACAGTGTTCTGAATTACATTTAAAATGTGATGAGTTCTATATATATTTTTTCAAAATAGGGATGTATGATCACATATCGCTCAGCTGAGTGAAGTGTGAAGAATAACATGTTTGTGTGTGATTGTTTGAAATACTGTTTATTTGGCATATTTTCTTTATAAAATTATAATGTTCATTTATCAAATTAAATATGTGTAGTATTCAAGGCTTCATAAATATGAAATTAATTTAATAAATGATAAAATTATATATATTTGATACATTGTGTTGCGTAAATAAATTGATACATTGCATTTTGTTGATTTTAATGTGTTGTTTGCTAAAAAGCTGAAGCAAACATTAAAACGAATATCTCAAGAAATTAAATTTTCAACTATCTTTTTTTAAAGTAATTTTTAATGTGTCTCCACTGTTAAAAATCATCGTGATGGTAAAAACAAATACTTGATTAAAAAAATAAACAAATTAGAGTTTGTTTTCTATTTTGTGTACTCTCAAGATCTAGTTACTTTTTTTTTTACAAGCTGTTCTTAGGTTTCAACGTTTGTTTGTGGGTTTGGGGAAAATCTTGTAGCTCAATTTTGACCCAATTCTAATGCAGCCATTTCCTTCATATTTTCCAGATGCCTTCGTCTTTGAGTACAATGCATGAAAATCTATTTTTTTAAATTTAATTATATATTAAATTAGTCATCATGATTTTACGGGGCAGATAATCGTGTTTCAGATATCGCGAGTTACTGATTGTTCATTTCATAATCTTGAATCAGTAGAAAATAATATAAATATAAAAACCTTTATAGCAAAGCACTGGAAAAAAAATTAAACTAATTTGGTTTGGTCGCTCATGAGATCTATCGACAAAAACTTTCATTAAAGAAAGCAAATTCGCTTTATTTTCTTATTTTCAGTGCATTTAAAAGCTTGTTGCTATAAACTATAAAGGTTTTTTTATATTTGTTTTATTTCAAAATACTATCTTAATGTGACCCAAAGCATTGAGCCAAAACAAACGGAAAGACTAGCATAACGTCCATGAGTCGATTCAGCTCTTTCCCATACCCATCAGTTCTACTTTCACAAACGCAACAAGGACTAAAACCCTAGACTTTACTAATCGAATGCCCCACTTCTTGACAAAGGGACGTCACTTTGCTGTAACAAATTGAAATGTTCAGATCATTTCTTCTTCTTCTTCGTTCTTAATTTTTAGTGTTGGGAGGGATCGAACCTTATCTGCCAGAGGGTTTGAACTCGAGACTTTTTTTTTCGAAATTATCAACCATGAGCTTTGCCGACTCGACAATGCTTCCATCACAATTAAGGATTACGTGTCAACTGGTTATGCGCCATTGACTCCGATTTCAGCCTGCTTTTCTTTTTGGATTTGCTTCCATAGCCTTTGTCCAACCAAGAACAAACTACAAGGCAGCAGTTGTTTGATTTTGGAGTTGTCTCTCCTAGAAGAGTGGCTGTCCCCAGCTAACGAGCCTCATCTGCCCGAGTCAGATCATTTAATTTTGTAATAAATATTGTGTCTACCATTCCACAAGAGCTATCACTTCTAACCAAATAAAGACAATATCCTAGACTGCATTATACAAACTTTTATTTACATTGCCTCTCAGAATAAAGCAATTCAAAAGATATGTCATACACAAGGGAACACAATTTTTTAAATTAATAAAAACTATTCTAAATTAACAATAGAAATTTATTCTCTTAAAAATATATAATTATTATGAAACCTTTTTTTAAAAAGTAAAAGGTAATAAAGAATACCATATCCTCATTAAAAAAAAAAAATTAAAAAAAAATTAAAAAAAAAAAAAAAAAAAAAAAGAAAATATAAAAAAATTAACTACATTTGAGATATTTTAAAAAAAACCCACTGGGTTTAAAAATTAATCATGCAAATATAATATTGAGTGCATTTCTTCATTAATCTGATTGTGATTATACATCAATGGCTACAAATCATACATAGCACGCAAAGTTTTAGGAAAGTCAAAGGACTGTAAGAGGCTGACCATTTTAAAGGGTTGACGGCTAAATGGGTTAAAGACACGGTACATCTGCTGATGGCATGGACAACGATTGACGACGAATGAATGGGTCAGAGGCTAGCAATGATGAGACGGCTGACGACAGCGACAAGGATGGTGAGGGGGACGATGCCAGAACTTTGAGAGGCGGTGCCAGAGATAGTGCGGTCCCGAGAACGGTATCTGGGATCACATCTGCTGACCGCTACCACAGGGGACTGGACTTGTGCTGCCTCTAGACAATCTCTGAAATATATACATACATACATTATATATATATATATATATATATATATAGCCTATATATATATAGCCTATATATATATATAGCCTATATATATATAGGCCTCTACTCACCTCCCTCGCCACACACATAGGTCTCTACTAATCCCCTACCCACACCCAGGCCTCTACTCACCCCCCTCTCCACACACACCCTCTACCTAGGCCCCCCACTCACCCCACACCTAGGACCCACACTCACCCCGCACCTAGGCCCCCTACTCACCCTCCACTTAGCCCCCCCCCCCCCCACCTACTCACCCCACACCTAGGCCCCCCACTCACCCTCCACTTAGCTCCCCCCACCTACTCACCCCACACCTAGGCCCCCTACTCACCCTCCACTTAGCACCCCCACCTACTCACCCCACACCTAGCCCCCCCACCTACTCACCCCACACCTAGGCCCCCTACTCACCCTCCACTTAGCACCCCCACCTACTCACCCCACACCTAGGCCCCCTACTCACCCCACACCTAGGCCCCCTACTCACCCTCCACTTAGCACCCCCACCTACTCACCCCACACCTAGGCCCCCTACTCACCCCACACCTAGGCCCCCTACTCACCCCACACCTAGGCCCCCTACTCATCCTCCACCTAGCACCCCCACCTACTCACCCCACACCTAGGCCCCCCCACCTACTCACCCCACACCTAGGCCCCCTACTCACCCCACACCTAGGCCCCCTACTCACCCTCCACTTAGCACCCCCACCTACTCACCCCACACCTAGCCCCCCACCTACTCACCCCACACCTAGGCCCCCTACTCACCCTCCACTTAGCACCCCCACCTACTCACCCCACACCTAGGCCCCCCCCCCACCTACTCACCCCACACCTAGGCCCCCTACTCACCCCACACCTAGGCCCCCCCACCTACTCACCCCACACCTAGGCCCCCTACTCACCCCACACCTAGGCCCCCCACCTACTCACCCCACACCTAGGCCCCCCCCACCTACTCACCCCACACCTAGGCCCCCCACCTACTCACCCCACACCTAGGCCGCCTACTCACCCCACACCTAGGCCCCCTACTCACCCTCCACTTAGCCCCCCCCCACCTACTCACCCCACACCTAGGCCCCCTACTCACCCTCCACTTAGCCCCCCCCCCCACCTACTCACCCCACACCTAGGCCCCCTACTTACCCTCCACTTAGCCCCCCCCCCCACCTACTCACCCTCCACTTAGCCCCCCCCCACCTACTTACCCCACACCTAGGCCCCCTACTCACCCCACACCTAGGCCCCCTACTCACCCTCCACTTAGCCCCCCCCCCCACCTACTCACCCTCCACTTAGCCCCCCCCCCCACCTACTCACCCTCCACTTAGCCCCCCACCTACTCACCCACACCTAGGCCCCCTACTCACCCTCCACTTAGCCCCCCCACCTACTCACCCTCCACCTAGGCCCCCTACTCACCCCACACCTAGGCCCCCTACTCACCCTCCACTTAGCCCCCCCACCTACTCACCCTCCACCTAGGCCCCCTACTCACCCCACACCTAGGCCCCCTACTCACCCTCCACTTAGCCCCCCCACCTACTCACCCTCCACCTAGGCCCCCTACTCACCCCACACCTAGGCCCCCTACTCACCCTCCACTTAGCCCCCCCCACCTACTCACCCTCCACCTAGGCCCCCTACTCACCCCACACCTAGGCCCCCTACTCACCCCACACCTAGGCCCCCCACCTACTCACCCTCCACCTAGGCCCCCTACTCACCCCACACCTAGGCCCCCTACTCACCCCACACCTAGGCCCCCCCCTACTCACCCCACACCTAGGCCCCCTACTCACCCCACACCTAGGCCCCCCCACCTACTCACCCCACACCTAGGCCCCCCCACCTACTCACCCCACACCTAGGCCCCCTACTCACCCCACACCTAGGCCCCCCACCTACTCACCCCACACCTAGGCCCCCTACTCACCCCACACCTAGGCCCCCCACCTACTCACCTCACACCTAGGCCCCCCCACCTACTCACCCCACACCTAGGCCCCCCCACCTACTCACCCCACACCTAGGCCCCCTACTCACCCCACACCTAGGCCCCCCCACCTAGGCCCCCCCACCTACTCACCCCACACCTAGGCCCCCTACTCACCCAACACCTAGGCCCCCCCACCTACTCACCCCACACCTAGGCCCCCTACTCACCCCACACCTAGGCCCCCCACCTACTCACCCCACACCTAGGCCCCCCCACCTACTCACCCCACACCTAGGCCCCCCCCACCTACTCACCCCACACCTAGGCCCCCTACTCACCCCACACCTAGGCCCCCTACTCACCCCACACCTAGGCCCCCCCACCTACTCACCCCACACCTAGGCCCCCTACTCACCCTCCACTTAGCCCCCCACCTACTCACCCCACACCTAGGCCCCCCACCTACTCACCCCACACCTAGGCCCCCTACTCACCCCACACCTAGGCCCCCTACTCACCCTCCACTTAGCCCCCCCCCCACCTACTCACCCCACACCTAGGCCCCCCCACCTACTCACCCCACACCTAGGCCCCCTACTCACCCTCCACCTAGGCCCCCTACTCACCCCACACCTAGGCCCCCTACTCACCCTCCACTTAGCCCCCCCATCTACTCACCCCACACCTAGGCCCCCTACTCACCCTCCACTTAGCCCCCCCCCCCCACCTACTCACCCTCCATATTTAGCCAGCTCATACTCAACAAGCAGTCTGAAGTCCTCACTACATTTGATGTAAGCTTGAGCAATACAGTTGGTATAAGGGGCCATCACTCTGAAAATAGAGCAATACAGTTGGTAATAGAGCAAGACAGTTGGTAATAGAGCAATACAGTTGGTATAAGGGGCCATCACTCTGAAAATAGAGCAATACAGTTGGCATAAGGGGCCATCACTCTGAAAATAGAGCAATACAGTTGGTATAAGGGGCCATCACTCTGAAAATAGAGCAATACAGTTGGTATAAGGGGCCATCACTCTGAAAATAGAGCAATACAGTTGGTATAAGGGGCCATCACTCTGAAAATAGAGCAATACAGTTGGTATAAGGGGCCATCACTCTGAAAATAGAGCAATACAGTTGGTATAAGGGGCCATCACTCTGAAAATAGAGCAATACAGTTGGTATAAGGGGCCATCACTCTGAAAATAGAGCAATACAGTTGGTATAAGGGGCCATCACTCTGAAAATAGAGCAATACAGTTGGTAATAGAGCAATACAGTTGGTATAAGGGGCCATCACTCTGAAAATAGAGCAATACAGTTAGTATAAGGGGCCATCACTCTGAAAATAGAGCAATACAGTTGGTATAAGGGGCCATCACTCTGAAAATAGAGCAATACAGTTGGTATAAGGGGCCATCACTCTGAAAATAGAGCAATACAGTTGGTATAAGGGGCCATCACTCTGAAAATAGAGCAATACAGTTGGTATAAGGGGCCATCACTCTGAAAATAGAGCAATACAGTTGGTATAAGGGGCCATCACTCTGAAAATAGAGCAATACAGTTGGTATAAGGGGCCATCACTCTGAAAATAGAGCAATACAGTTGGTATAAGGGGCCATCACTCTGAAAATAGAGCAATACAGTTGGTAATAGAGCAATACAGTTCGTATAAGGGGCCATCACTCTGAAAATAGAGCAATACAGTTAGTATAAGGGGCCATCACTCTGAAAATAGAGCAATACAGTTGGTATAAGGGGCCATCACTCTGAAAATAGAGCAATACAGTTGGTATAAGGGACCATCACTCTGAAAATAGAGCAATACAGTTGGTATAAGGTGCCATCACTCTGAAAATAGAGAAATACGGTTGGTATAAGGGGCCATCACTCTGAAAATAGAGCAATACAGTTCGTATAAGGGGCCATCACTCTGAAAATAGAGCAATACAGTTGGTATAAGGGACCATCACTCTGAAAATAGAGCAATACAGTTGGTATAAGGTGCCATCACTCTGAAAATAGAGAAATACAGTTGGTATAAGGGGCCATCACTCTGAAAATAGAGCAATACAGTTGGTATAAGGGGCCATCACTCTGAAAATAGAGCAATACAGTTGGTATAAGGGGCCATCACTCTGAAAATAGAGCAATACAGTTGGTATAAGGGGCCATCACTCTGAAAATAGAGCAATACAGTTGGTATAAGGGGCCATCACTCTGAAAATAGAGCAATACAGTTGGTATAAGGGGCCATCACTCTGAAAATACAGCAATACAGTTAGTATAAGGGGCCATTACTCTGAAAATAAAGCAATACAGTTGGTATAAGGGGCCATCACTCTGAAAATAGAGCAATACAGTTGGTATAAGGGGCCATCACTCTGAAAATAAAGCAATACAGTTGGTATAAGGGGCCATCACTCTGAAAATAGAGCAATACAGTTGGTATAAGGGGCCATCACTCTGAAAATACAGCAATACAGTTAGTATAAGGGGCCATTACTCTGAAAATAAAGCAATACAGTTGGTATAAGGGGCCATCACTCTGAAAATAGAGCAATACAGTTGGTATAAGGGGCCATCACTCTGAAAATAAAGCAATACAGTTGGTATAAGGGGCCATCACAATACAGTTGGTATAAGGGGCCATCACAATACAGTTGGTATAAGGGGCCATCACAATACAAATGGTATAAGGGGCCATACAGTTGGTATAAGGGGCCATCACAATACAGTTGGTATAAGGGGCCATCACAATACAAATGGTATAAGGGGCCATACAGTTGGTATAAGGGGCCATCATACTGAAAAGAAATCAACCTCTGAAATATTTGGTAGGGAGCAGGGCTAGCAAACATTTATTGTTGAAGAGGAAAAACACAAATTATTAATGATGAGAAACGGTTATTTGAAGAACTGATTGAAGTTAGTAGGAGTTGTAGTCTGTGGGTTATGTGAGGTTCGTACACGCAAGCACACACAGACACGCAAGCGAAAACACTAAATTACAAAAGCAGACACACACAATAACACACGCAGACAGACACACAAACACGCACACAAGCACAGACACACAAGCCCAAGAAAAAGCACAAAATTACATTCACAGACACACACACACATACACACACACACACACAAGCACAATAACACAGCCACACACAAACAGACACAGACACACACCCAAGCAGACACTATACATACACACACACAAGCACAGACACACAGACACACGAAAGCACAGACACACACACACAGACAGACACAGACACACTTACTTGCACGATAAAGTCTTCGCCTTGGCCTCGTCCCACTTCTCCACGGCGTCTTTCAGCAACACCACGTCTGAGTCCTTGATGAAGTCAGTTTTACACTGCTCTTTAGGGACCACGCAGGTGTCCATACTCTTCTCGGGAGGAAACATCCTTTCAACTACATGAGGGGGGGGGGGGGTGTGAGAGGTAAATGTGTACAAAAAAATGTGGGTGATATCAAGTGTGTAACTATATGTGTGTGTTGGGGGGTGGGGGAGATTTTTTTTGGTATTATAACTAGCAGAGGGAAGATTGGCTCGGGGGGGGGGGGGGTGGGGGTTGTATGTGAGTATAGAAGAGAAGGGAGAAACTTTAACTGATTGGTGAAAATGGGGGTAGGGTAAAGACGCTTTTTTAATGACGGTGGGCATCAGGTTTCAAAGGAGATCGCAGTGACGTGTTCATTAGTCGTGTGGACATATTGGACAGGAGGGGTTACTTTCTTAATATTTTTTATATTAAATATATAACGATTCAATACATTTAAGCTAGCATTCAGATGCCTTAAATTTATGATTATTAAAACAATATACGGACGTATTCAATATTTAATCTTGCTGATATCGCGGTTTTTTTTTTATCCTTGCCTTAAATTAACCGTACCCACAAGTTTAACCCTAGTGTTGTCCTTAATCGAGACTATTTCTACTACCAATACACCATAGATCTCCACCACAGCCAAAGTCCTTATCCCGCCCACGATTCCAACAGAAAAACAAACAAACAAAAAAACATGCACTCGTACTGTAAATCTTGCCGGCGTTTCATAAGAACACAATTTTTTTTTAAATTACTGTCATGAGAATTATGATCATAAACAAATTCGACAAAATCATAAGTATTTAAATTAATCGAAACTATGAGCGTACATAGTGTAACAACCATTAAAAAAGAGCCATTATTATGATAACAGCAATCATAAAAAAAAGTCAGTCACATTAATGAGTACAGCAATCACAGAAAAATCAACCACACTAGTCAGTACTGCAATCATAAACAAATATATCTTGATCATGAGTACAACAGTTATAAACCAATCTACCACAATTATGAATTTATTTTATAAACAAATATACCACATTCTTGAGCACAAAATATTTCCTTAAACATGAATACTACAATCATAAACATCCACCCCAATCATCAGGGGGGGGGGGGCGCCAAATTGAAAGTTTGAGGGGGGGGGGGGGGTGCAAATGAAAAGTTCGAGGGGGGGTGCAAATTGAAAGTTTGTCCCCGGGCGCCAGGAAGGGTAGGTTGAGACGCCTCCGGAACAATCATAAACATCCACACCCAATAATGAATACCACAATCATAAACATCCACTCCAATCATGAGTACTACAATCACAAACATTACTCAATCATAAGTTCTACAATCATAAACATCCATCCCAATCATGAGTACTACAATCATAAACATCCACCCCAATCATAAGTTCTACAATCATAAACATCCACCCCAATCTTGAGTACCACAATCATAAACATCCACCCCAATGATGAGTACTACAATCCAACTCACGTAACGGGAGGTAACTGTTGCAGAAGTGGAAGCCAGCGTAGCGCCAGTCGTCCAGGTCGGGGAAGAATTTGTCGTAGGGGGGGATGTTGAGGTTGGCCACCTTTTCCCTGTGACCCCGGACATAGCCCACACACTTGATGAACTTTTCAAAGTCTCTGTTGGCATTCAATAGAGGTGGGTGTAGGAGGGGGGTGGTGTGGTGGGGGAGGTATATGCTGGGGGAGGTGTGTGGTGGGGGGGTATGTGGTGGGGAGGTGTGTGGTGGGGGAGGTGTGTAGTGGAGGAGGTGTGTAGTGGTGGAGGTGTGTAGTTGGGGAGGTGTTTAGAGGGGGGGGGTTGTAGCGGGGGCGTGTGTAGTGGGGGAGGTGTGTAGTGGGGGAGGTGTGTAGTGGGGGAGGTGTGTAGTGGGGGAGGTGTGTAGTTGGGGAGATGTGTAGTGGGGGAGGTGTGAAGTGGGGGAGGTGTGTAGTGGGGGAGGTGAGTAGTGGGGGAGATGTGTAGTGGGGGAGGTGTGAAGTGGGGGAGGTGTGTAGTGGGGGAGGTGTGTAGTGGGGGAGGTGTGTAGTGTTGGAGGTGTGTGTAGTGGGGGAGGAGTGTAGTGGTGGAGGTGTGAAGTGGGGGAGGTGTGTAGTGGGGGAGGAGTGTAGTGGGGGAGGTGTGTAGTGGGGGAGGTGAGTAGTGGTGGGGTTTTGTAGTGCCGGAGGTGTGTAGTGGGGGAGGTGTGTAGTGGGGGAGGTGTGTAGTGGGGGAGGTGTGCAGTGGTGGAGGTGTGTAGTTGGGGAGATGTGTAGAGGGGGGGTGTAGCGGGGGAGGTGTGTAGTGGGGGAGGCGTGTAGTAGGGGAGGCGTGTAGTGGGGGGGTTGTAGCAGGGGAGGTGTGTAGTGGGGGAGGTGTGTAGTTGGGGAGGCGTGTAGTGGGTGGGGGGGTTGTAGCGGGGGAGGTGTGTAGTGGGGGAGGTGTGTAGTTGGGGAGGTGTGTAGAGGGGGGGGGGTTGTAGCGGGGGAGGTGTGTAGTGGGGGAGGCGTGTAGTGGGGGGGGGTTGTAGCGGGGGAGGTGTGTAGTGGGGGAGGTGTTTAGTGGGGGAGGTGTGTAGTGGAGGAGGTGTGTAGTGGGGGAGGTGTGTAGTGGGGGAGGTGAGTAGTGGTGGGGGTTTGTAGTGCCGGAGGTGTGTAGTGGGGGAGGTGTGTAGTGGGGGAGGTGTGTAGTGGGGGAGGTGTGTAGTGGGGGAGGTGTGTAGTGGGGGAGGTGTGTAGTGGGGGAGGTGAGTAGTGGTGAGGTTTGTAGTGGTGGAGGTGTGTAGTGGGGGAGGTTTGTAGTGGGGGAGGTGAGTAGTGGTGGGGGTGTGTAGTGGGGGAGGTGTGTAGTGGGGGAGGTGTGCAGTGGTGGAGGTGTGTAGTGGAGGAGGTGTGTAGTGGTGGAGGTGTGTAGTTGGGGAGGTGTGTAGTGGGGGAGGTGTGTAGTGGGGGAGGTGTGTAGTGGGGGAGGTTTGTAGTGGGGGAGGTGAGTAGTGGTGGGGGTGTGTAGTGGGGGAGGTGTGTAGTGGGGAGGTGTGTAGTGGTGGAGGTGTGTAGTGGGGGAGGTGTGAGTGAGGGAGGTGTGTAGTGTGGGAGATGTGTAGTGGGGGAGGTGTGTAGTGGGGGAGGTGTGTAGTGTGGGAGGTGTGTAGTGTGGGAGGTGTGTAGTGGGGGAGGTGTGTAGTTGGGCAGGTTTGTAGTGTGTAGTTGGGCAGGTTTGTAGTGTGGAGGTGTGTAGTGGGGGAGGTGTGTATTGGAGGTAATGTGTAGTGGAGGAAGTGCGGGAGGAGTGTAGTGGTGGAGGTGTGTGTAGTGGGGAGGTGTGTAATGGGAGAGGTAATGAGTACTCACTTGCACTGTTGCTTGTAGCGCATGAGCCCCAGGTTGACATCCTTGTAAGACCTCCCTATGGTCTCGCTGAGGGTGCAGAAGTCCTCCACCGTCTCCCAGTCCATGTTGATACCCACGGTCACGTCAGTCACAGTAGCCACGCCTGTGGGAGGGGCATTTAGATGTTCGTCACATGTCACATTATAGAACACACGACAGCAAACTTGAAAGTCTCGAGTTCGGATCCCGTGCTCTAGTCTTTAAGACGTCTCTGAGCCTACTCAGCTGTATCGGGTACCTGACTCGGTGAAAATATAGGCGGCTGGGCATAGTGCTGACCACAATATACTTTCATATACCGAGGTCAAAGAAGAGGTGAGCTCTACTTCGCCTGCCCCATGGACCGTTTGGTCACGTTACAATTTGACACGTGTCATGCCCGAGTATGTTAATGGTACTTGACAAAAATTATGTAAAATCTCGGCAGGTTTCAAACTTTGCTAACTCTAATGCTGCTAAATCAATTCCTGGACCTAATCTTAATGCTAATTTGGCGTAAACGAAACGCAATGTTGGCTAGTTGGCTTTTAAAACTCCCATTAAAAACATCTCCAGTGGTGTCAGAGGGTGAGCTGGAAAGGTAGGGTAACACCAACCAAAATGGTGACACCCATCTAGATGACATTAACCAATATGGTGACACTAACCAAGACAGTAGCACCAACCTAGATGGTGACACCAACCAAAATGGTGACACCAACGAAGATGTCCCCCGACTTTGTGACACATGGTAGACCCTTAGACACCTTTGATTTGTAGAAGAGACTACTACCACTTAAATACCAACGCACTCATTGACATTACAATTGGCTTTAACGATCGCTTGATGCTATGAAAACATCCTACATACACTAATATCTATTGCTTACAGTATCGAGGATATCAACAGTCATAAAATATCTGCCACTCTTGCGACAACAATAGCGTAGCGAGGGGGGACATATGTCCCCGGGCGCCGACCTTAGGGGGCGCCAAAATGGGTTGGAAAAATAAATTGAAAGTTTGAGGGGGGGGGGGTGTAAATCGAAATCATGGGGAGGGGGGGTGCAAATCGAAAGTTTGAGGGGGTGGGGTGCAAATCGAAAGTTTGAGGGGTGGGTGCAAATCGAAAAGTTTGTCGCCTCTGTGCGACACCCCTGGAACTGCTTAGTCTGTATGTTGCCATGAGAGCCGGAATGTGCAGGGGCGTGGTTGGATGACATCCTATAACAAGAACACCCCACACCTGGATTAACTAAACCGACCCACCCCAGACCTGAAGTAACCTACCAACCCCCTCTCCCGTCAACCCTATCCCAGGAACAACCAAACCTTCTATCAACCTACTCCCACCCTCCCTTCCTACATCGGACATGTCCGGGTACTTACAGAGAAGGAAAGTGAAACACCGGAAGTAACATGGAACCGGAAGTTTACGTTTCCATCTTGTCGTGATGTAGGTCACCATTTTACTCGTCGTGGATCGTCATGTCTGGAGAGAAAATAAATTTTATTGCGCTAAATTGAGCTAAATCAAAATCCTTACAAAATTGACCTAAACTGTAATCAAAATCCCTACAAAATTGACCTAAACTGTAATCAGAATCCTTACAAAATTGACCTAAACTGTAATCAAAATCCTTACAAAATTGACCAAAACTGTAATAAAAAAAAGGGCGTGGTCGAATGGTAGAGCATATTTGGCATTATTTGCTAACCCGATAGTCTCGAGTTCGAATCCTGGTTCAGGTGCGTGAAAAGTCCCTGAGGCCACCCAGCTCTGATGAGTACCTTAAATCACGTTAGGGATACTAAAGGGGCTGGACATAGTGCTGACCACATTATCCCTTTAAATGCTGAGGTCACAGAAACAGGTTAAATCTACTTCACCTGCCCCATGGACTGTCAGGTTCGAAAGGAAAATCTACTTACTTAACATATAGGAAATTAAACTTCTAAGCTATTCTCTAATAACGTGTAGCCTTATCCCAACTTAAAGAACAAGGTTACCAGACTATACTACAAAATAAATATTGCCTAAATGGTGTTTAACGTGTTACAAAAGGATTATCCCGATGCAACTGCTACAATTCCACCTTTACACAGAGCATTAAGCGGATAACGTTTCTCACTTAGATTATCACCATTATAATTTAATATACTTTTTAGTACCCTGATGTATGTAACAGATACAGGCATCTGTTGGGAGTGGGGCACTGCCTGAAAGAAACCCTGATTTATAAATTTCAATAAAAGCCAGTTGTCTATAGACCAGGTTTACATTATAACTAATAGTCAAGATCTATTGGTAGATCTAGAATTTATATCTAGTCTAGATCTAGTATTCTATCTAGTAGTGAACCAGAACCTGATACTAGATCTAGAATCCAGATCTAGATCTAGATTAGACACCTTCAGTGTAGATCTAGATCTAGCTAGACTCTAGATCTCCAGATCTAGATTCTACATGAAACCATTTTCTCCCTAAGTAAACCATAATAGAACAGTCCAAGACGACACTGGAAACTGCTCATTAGGCTATTGTTCATTATAAGGAGCTTACCTAATAGGGAATGTGATTATAATTCTCAAGGAAAAATTGATTCGAGAAAATATTGAATGTTTATCTCTTTCCAAGCTAAACAACCAGATGCGTTCTACACAAGAACTACTGACGTAAGCAGAAGCGATGGCATAAAATTTCGGGAATGGCGTCATCGTATTTTGTCAATGTTATAATTTTATGGTATTTCCTTTTTGTTTTATAATAGAAAAAATAAATTCCTCCCCGGCGGGGAATCGAACCCCGGTCTCCCGCGTGACAGGCGGGGATACTTACCACTATACTACCGAGGAGCTGAGAAGTGACACAAAAGACAGAATACTTGGCTAATAATTATAGATAAAAATCTGAAAAATGATGAAAAAAATATTTCCTACACACACAGTCTTGAAACAGAAGTAGGCCTACTCTACTTTACCAGCCCCCTGCACCGCGAGTTCCGGAAGGGTAATCTACTACATGGGACCGCACCGGGTGACACCATTTAGGGGGAAGACACCAAGACAAAAAAAGCAAAATATATAGAGAAAAATGAGAATTCCACTAATTTAAGTGATTTGTTCGAGTGTTAAATAGTATTTTAAGAGGTGCAAACCGAAAGTTTGAGGGGGGAGGGGGGGGGGTGAAAATCGAAAATTGAAAGTTTGTCCCCGGAAAGGGTCACTACGCCTCTGGGGGGTGACACCATTAAGTGCCGCACCGGGTGACACCCGACTTCGCTACGCCACTGATTAACGGTTGTCTTAATATTATTTAACCTAAGAGACATAATAACTGTAACTGGTTGTTTTTCTTTTAAAGTATATATTTTTTACTTTACAGGTTGGTAATATTCCCAAATCAGTCAAAACAAGTTTTATTTTTTTTTATATCCAAGTAACGTAATCGTGTTTATATCACTATTCGGTGTGAAGTTTGAATTACGTCCCTTGGGCCATGAACTGCTTGTAAACAAAACAAAACTTTCTCTTCTACAAATGGACGCTACTGAGAATAGTTTTGAAATTATTCGAGAGGCCCATCAAATTTTTTTTTTAAATCACGCACAATGTTATTAAAATAAACGTCAACATTTTTTAAAATCAAAAATGTTTGACATGCTTTCCGAATCAGCATTGTAAAATGTACTGAGACATCATCTTTTGTTTCACACAGCAAATGGCAAATAGTATGTTTTAGAAAAGTATTTTTTAAAAAGATGTCTGCATCAAATTCTTCATTTGAGATCATTGCCACTGTGAATATGAGTAATGTTTAATTGTTTTATAATTTGATGTTTGACCTCCCTCTGTTATATATGAGGCTGAGCCACCATTAACACTTTGTACCGACACAACACACACATTAAACAGCACACACATACACAGATGGCACATTAGGTAAGTTTTGCCTGTCATCACTCCTGGGACAAAGGCAGCTGACAAGAGCTTTACAGGGGTCTCTGTCCTGGGCTAGTCTCTCCAACTGTCCCCAGGTGTATCCAATCTTCTTGCTGTCTTCTTCCAGGTCATGTAAATTCTCCATCGAGAGATCCATTAACATTACACACATGAAATTGCAACACACAACACAGTACAGCAACACATCACCAAACAAAGATTTGATGAAATAAAAAATAATTTTATTTGTAGTAATAAGTATCACAGAATCAGCTTTTCTGTACACAATTCCAGTACACATGTTCACATTCATACACTCCCATTCTAAAATCCACTCTACACATATGCTGCTACCTGCAGCAACAACCATACCACACACATATTCTAGCACACATCTAAACCAAAACACATCTCATAGATTCATGACTAAGTGTGTTTGTACACACCAGTACAAATTACCATCTCCACTTGTACACACTCACCCTTGTACACACCCATGTTTGTACACAATAACCTGTAGTAGGTTGCAGTCTTATGTACAACAATCTTATGATAAAAAATAATTTCATAATAAAAACTTAACCAACAAACTTAGACAGAATTGTAATTCTACAATAGTTCTCAGAAACATTAATCTTATCTTTTATTTATGTGTAAACTGTACTGCCAAAAAAGGAAATTAAAGGCAGCTTAAGCTATCAAAATATATTAACCTATAATTATTAGACATTTTTTTAAATTTACTAATTTGATATAAAATTAATAAATATCAAATATAATTTGAATAGTTTAATTTAAAGGAAATAGACAATGGTTTAGCTTACTTCGGCAGTAAAAACTAATGACTGGTCTCTTAAATCAACATGGTAACTAGTAAAGTACACATGGTAGAGTTTATTTAGGTGACTAACAAGAAACACAACAAGAGTTAACTGATCACTTCTGTAACACCAGTTGTTCAATAAATTCATTTTGTCCGGCTTCCTCTTTTGTTAGTGAATCATGTTGGATCCTCAACCTGGGGGTAGAGATAGGACAATTATAGACACAGGTGGAGGAAAGTGAGCAACAGGCATGTGGGGGTGGGGGAGGGTGGTAAAGTAAAGGGAGATGGTCTTGTTGTGAGGAAGAGGCACAGAACTTTGAGTCCTTTACACAAACAATATGTTCAAAGAAATACTAAATTATCCTACTCCTAAATGTATGTTGCTAATTATAAAAAATTATTTGTAAGTTTTTTTTTAAGAATCTGTTTTGCTTTGTCTATGACAGTCAAACAAAAAAAAAATAAAAAAAACCCACTGACATATTAACTAAATGAAAATATCTAATCCTGCTATTTGAAAATACAAAACGGAGATTAAATATTATGTATGTATGTCATTTTTGTAAATAACCAAGGTTTACAACAATTAAAATGTCTGAATGACCAGGGCTCACCTTTCTAACTGCATTTTCTTCTCTGTGATAAGAGCAAGGAGTTGTTGTTGCTGAGATTCCCTTTGCTTGGCTATAGACTTCAACAAGTTACGAGCTCCTATTGCCTGCAACACATTTTATTGATTGAACAGTATGTCACATAAGAAAATCAATGTGTAACAAAACACAGTTGCAATTACTGACCTTTTAATAACATTGGAGAAATAATAATTTATTGACATTGTTGTATTGTCTCATATTGAATTTGTCAGTATTGTGTTAAAAGAATTTTAAAACCCTAACAACTTACTTTCATCTTTTCTTTTTCGACTTCTTTGGCAACAGAGTCCACCATATCAATGAAGGTTCCAACTATTTTTTGGAAGTCTCCAATTCCTGGGGTAGTTTTTTAAAGATTAAAAAAAAACATTTTAAGCCATTTACACAATGTTTTTTAAGCTGTTACAATGTAAAACAAAAACAACTTATTATGGATAAGCTAACAATATTTATGGAAAAAGCGAGTATTATTTAACTTTTTAAATCTTATTTAGATACAGCTTACTCTTTTTAAAAACAGAATTTTGTAAGACAAACAGTAACAGTGACAATAAGTTATTTTACAGTACATTTATGTTCAACACAGACTATTTCTTAACTACTAAACCGTTGGCAGGGAAAAAAACACCCTATGTATATAGTCAAGTTTAATAATAATAATTATGGTTGATTTTCAAAGATATGCGCTTAAGATTTTTTTATGAACTATGAAATAGGTTTGACAAGTAGTAGAAGCAACAAAAAGATTATCTTCAATCCCACTCCGCTATTAAAGTGCTTGAGTTTCTGTGAAGTTAGTATTTTTTAAGTAGGTCTTATAGTACTCTTATACCTAATCAATGATTAATTGATCTAAATTAAACCATTGAGTAAGATAAATTTGAATCAACAAAAATATTAATAATAGAACGTATTGGTAGATCTAGATATAGGTCTTTTAACTATAAACTGAAAAGATGGTATTACTAATTGTTTTCAGTCAATTTTTCTTACACCATGCTAGATCTATAAGTAAAAGTGTAGATTTAGTAGATTTGAGATCTAACACATCCTAAATCTAAATCAGTGTAGGGTAATCTCACGATGTAGCATCAGTTATTATTGTAGAATGGTAAAGCAATAAAAAACCATGGCGTAGTCTGTCATGCTGTTCTGGAAACTACCAGAAGCCAGAAGTACTGTTAACCATATTTTATTTGGCACCATATTATTTTTAATACATAATGATAATGTCTAAAAATTTGCATAGATTGCTTTTAGTAAATTTAGTTGCATTTTAAATACTGTTTTGACACATTACTGGATAATTTCCGACGAGTATTATGTCATGAGATTACCCAGTGTAGCCTAAAGTCTAAATCATTCTAACTAGAAACTAGATCTCTAATAAATCTCATCTAGATTCTAGGTCTATTCTAAGATTCTACTAGAGATCTAGATCTAGTTTAGATTCTAGAGCTAAGTCAAGTCTCATTTTTTGTTGGTGTGGTTTAGTTTAGAGTAGTTTAGAGTTTAGAGTTTTTAGAGTAGTTTAGACTTTTAGATCTAAGCTCTAAATTTAGTTTGAAAACATAATATAAAAAAGACTCACGGTCAACGAATTCTTTACATTCTTCTTTTAATTCTTTTGTCTGTTGTGCTACTTCTGGTTCTAAAACTCGAATCTTGTTAAGTTCGTCAAAGTGTAAACCAGCTCGCGATAAAGCTTCGTCAGCCATCTTGACGTTGGTATGCAAGCGGGTATAGATAAAGCTGTTTGATTTTTCATTTCGAAAGAATTTTTTCATTCAGAATCTTTTAAATGTACGTTGTATTAATTTGCACACTCCACTTATCATAAAACAATCTATTTTTAATCAATTGTTTATATACCAATATAAAAATTGAATTCGAAAACACTATTATATTAACAACACTCATTTTTAGTAGGCCTATTTTTAGAACTAGATCCAAATGGTTGTTTCCCAAATGACTTTGAGTTAGTAATCTAGTTTCAGGCTTCACTAAGAAAGGTGTCGTCTATAAATAACGTCACATTCGTAGGTGGGAGGGAGGGGGGGGGGGTCCGTACTTTTGTGACGGTGTGTGATGAGGGGGAGGGAGGGGGGGGGGGTTCAGATGGTGTGACGTCACGTATTTGCATTAAAAACGAGCTTTAGCCGTTATTTTGCGTTTTAGAAAACGGTTTTAATAAACTGTAATAGAAAATGTTCAAAATACTCTTTGTTGACAGAGCTCGGACAAGATTTTGGAAAAATATCGATGTTTTAAGAAAAATGTAACTGCAATTTTAAGGGGGGGGGGGGGGGGGGGGGGTGGGGGGTGGGTTGGGGTGAGACGTCATTTTAGGGGGGGGGGGGGTCTGGCTGTGACGACGTGTGTCGGAGGGGAGGGAAAGGGAGGTAAAAAATAGTCAAAAAAGCGTGACGTCATTTATGGGTGGTATGAGGAGAAGGGACATAAGTCCTGCTTATGATGAACTTTAATCACAATTTCTAGGCAAAACCAGTTTAATACAAATAAACTATTGTACGATAAATACATATCTCTTACATATTTTAACAACGAAAGAAAGCCAGTTTGTTTTATCTTCTTATTTTCATTATGCAAGCACTTTGTATTACACAATGGCATGTTATACATGTTAAAACGTCTCAGCTGATCGTAGCTGTTTAATACATGAGGCTCGAGTCCCTGAGCCGACCCAGCTCTGATGAGTACCTAACTCACGTTGGTAAAGTGCTGGGCGTAGTGCTGACCAGTCTCTTCATATGCCGAGGTCACAGTAACACGTCAACTCTACTTCACCTGACCCACGGACCGTCAGAATCGAAAGGGTTTATTATTTCTATTGCACTTTTAAAAAACGTTGTTATAATTAAGGGAAATAACAGCTGTTTCCTAATTTTTTTTCATAGTTATCTCGCTTCGCAGATTTGTGCCGGGGGGGGGGGGGGGGGGGCTTTTAACCGGCTTCTGGTCGTAACAGTTAGCATTTTGGCTGATTTACAAGCGATATAGAAAACAGTTCTAGAATTATGGACAGTATTGTCTGGGTCTATCCCCTTTAAGTTATGCCTCAGTCAGCACACATATATTGGCCCAATATTGGCTACATTTTAGTGCAACATTGGCATGATACTGGCGCAATGTTGGCACAATATTGGCTATATCCCGGCTACATATTGGCCCAACATTGGCTAGATCTTGGCTACATCTTGGCCCAATATTGGCTATATCTTGTCCAGTTCGGTAACACATCTCAAAATTAGTTAATTTGTATTTTTCCACCGTTTATAGCTCGACTTCAAGTCAGCTCACCCCCCCCCCCCCTCCCTCCTCCCACTCTAAACATGTTTGGGCTACTGAGCAGAAGTGAAAATTGTCTTTGAATGGGCCCACCAAGTCAGTAGTGTAGCGAGGGGGGGGGAGGGACATATGTCCCCGGGCGCCGAGCTTAGGGGGCGCCAAAATGGGTTGGAAAAATAAGTTGAAAGGTTGTGGGGGGCGCAAATTGAAAGTTTGAGGGGGGGGGGGTGCAAATCAAAATCTCGAGGGGGGGGGGGTGCAAATCGGAAGTTTGAGGGGTGGGGTGCAAATCGAAATCTCGAGGGGGGTGCAAATCGAAAAGTTTGTCTTTGGGCGCCGGGAAGGGTCGCTACGCCTCTGCACCAAGTCCACCCACATCAACTAAAATTATCATCAAGCCATCCACCCGGTTCTCTATTGGCATACAACGAAGCGTGCGTATCTCCAATGAAGTACTGTCAAACTAAAGGGGAAGTAATGCGATACCTGCTTGGATGTTTAAAAATATTTCACGTTTCAGTATTTATAATTCACTATTAAGGGACTGGTTTTGCAAGCTCGTTCGGCTAGTTAAGTTAGATATTCCAGATTAGAATAAAAGATTTTTTTTCTCATGTATGTGAACGTGAACCCGGGCAGTTTAGTGAGGAAGCGGATTCATTGCATCAATTTCGTGGAATGTGTGGGTGTGGGAGAGGCGTGGGGGTGGGGGAGAGGGGTTGTGGGGAAGGTGGGCATGAAGGTGACGGTTTCAAGGATTGTGACCAAACTTGCTGAGTAAAGGGGACGGGTGTTTGATGCAGTGGATTGTGATACATGAAAAAAAACATGTTTTTTTCTGAAAAAGCAACATCACTTAATTGATGATGTAATCATTGTTTGGGGGGGGGGGAGGGGGGTATTGATTAATTAAGCTATATATATATATATATGTATATATATATATATATATATATATATATATATATATATATATATATATATATATATATATATATATACATATATATATATATATATATATATATATATATATATATATATATATATATATATATTATATATATATATATATATATATAGGCCTATATATATAAATTATATATATGTATGTATGTATATATATATATATATATATATATATATATATATATATATATATATATATATATATATATATATATATATATAATTTATATTTATATAATTATAGCGAGAGAGATGTGAAAGAAACTGTCTAGGGTTTAGTCGTTGATATTGCCACACACACACACATACACACACATACGCACTTGTACACACACGAACACATATAGGCCTATATCTTTAGAATATATATATATATATATATATATATATATATATATATATATATATATATATATTATATATATATATATATATATATATATATATATATATATATATATATATATATATATATATATAGGCATATATATCTTGAAGCTTCCGTATATCAAAATCCGCTGATAGAGTAAGTCAGCTTACTTGAGCCATTCATATATCTGACATAAAAATTATATTTTTACTCTTTAATGAACGATTTGCAGAGAAAAGAAAACAAAAGCTTATGGTGAAATACATTATTTGCAGTAGAAGTAGACCTCTCTAACTTGTTAGACAGGTCTTCATTGGTGTTCATGTCGAAATTTGCTAAAGCCAAACTACACCTAAATGTACGTCCTCACATCAAACTAGACCCTCGACTCGACACCCCACGATCAATATATTGTTACAGTTAGCAAACGTAAACTAAAAATAAAGTTGTCAAACGTTGTCTTTTCTACTTCAAATATCGTATCTGCGTTAGAGAGATTTATTTTGTGCGTGTGTTGAACTGCTTGATCGATTCAGAATGAATACACGTCTGTCTTCAGTCGGTCAAACCGGTTTGGCGAGAGAAAACCTTGAGGAGCGCATGAATTGATGACGTCATAACGTCAGCAATAAAACGGTAGGGGAGAGAAGTATGTAGTGGTGCCCTATATTTAAAAAAATAACAAATTAACGATAGACATCAGAGGACATTGGGACTAAGAAGTAGCAGCTAATCGCGAGTATATTATGAACTGCACTGGGGTACCTTTAAAAAAGTCGTAAAATTTTCAAACGAGAGGGGGTTCTTATTTGAATTGACAAAAGGAAAAAAGTTAATACTTTTTTACATATAATAAAACTTGAAATTATTACCCTTTACACATTTTAACAAAATATCACGTGTCATTAAATTCACTTTTAATAAGAAAAAAAACCCCACTTAAATAGACCTATAAAAAAGTTAAAAATGGATATTTCCAAATTACATTTAAT
>NW_026734151.1:0-18700 GCF_028476545.2 Physella acuta
TTACATATGTCCATATACAACCCAATACAATTCGTCAAACATTTTAGTAGGGTTCTTTAGCAAACAACCTGACCAATTTCATTTAACTCAGTTATCTCGACAGTTATCTCACAATTTTCAACTGTTTAACAATAACTTTCACGGAAATGACTGGTATAATTTGTTGCAGACATTTTCATTCTTACAAAAATACTATTATCTTGATTACATATTCTAAACTATACGACTATTTGAACAAAGTGATATCGATTATCATTTAAGATTTAAAAATCAAATATAATCAAAGTAAATGTATTCGATTTATTTAGCAAGATCGGTATCAAATTACTTTGATATCCGTTTTCTAATGTACACGTATAACAATCCATCAAACAGACATTAAACCTACATGTAGGGGTCGGGTGTGGGGGTGGGGGGGGGGGGCACATTGTGTCAACTTTCTTATCAGTTTGTCAGCCGAAAAGCTAACAATAGATCTATCCAATGGCTGCTCTCTCACGGCTTCAGATACACTGCACGCTACAGAGTGGTGAAAAACTTTTATATAGACCTTAGGTTTATTTATGTAAGCAAAATACGTTTTTTTTTGTTTACGATTTAGCGCAATGTTCGCAGTGTATTGTAGCCTATATATAATTTGTACCACAGTGGTAAAAAGGTGACTGATGATTAACGTAAATCTAATTTCATTAGAAAAAATAGACTACATTTTCCAGCTTAGATTTTTTAGACAAAGAAATAAGGTCACACCAAAAAGAAACGGCTTATATATATATATATATATATATATATATATATATATATATATATATATATATATATATTATAATATATATATATATATATCAGAGGGCGTAGCGACCCTTCCCGGCGCCCGGGGACATACTTTAAAATTTGGCTGCCCCCTTGGGAGCAAATTTTCGATTTAACACCCCCCCCCCCCTCAAACTTTCGATTTGTAACCCCCCCCCCCCCCTCGAACTTTTCATTTGCACTCCTCTCAAACTTTCAATTTGGCGCCCCCCCCCCCCTAAGGTCGGCGCCCGGGGACATATGTCCCCCCCGCCCCCCCCCCCCCCCCCCCCCCCCCCCCCCTTGCTACGCTACTGATATATATATGTATATATATATAATGTATATATATATATATATATATATATATATATATATATATATATATATATATATATATATATATAGTGTATATAAAGTGATATATATTATACGTATATAATATATTTTAATATATATGGATTTATTTATTTAAAAATAAATATTTTTATATAAATTAGTATATAATTAATAAACACACACGCACACACACACATACATATATATATATATATATATATATATATATATATATATATATATATATATATATTATATATATATATATATATATATATATATATATATATATATATATATATATATTATTATTAATGTTATTATAATATATATTATTATATTATTATAATAATATATATATATATATATATATATATATATATATATATATATATATATATATATATTAATATATATAATTGTAATTTGTGTGTATGTGCTATAACAATCGTTTTCTAAACAACAAACTTTATCCATTAATCACATAGAATTCCAGATGTAGAATTCTTCGTTAAAGTTATTCTGAAATCGCTTTTGATTTTTAAAGTGACCGGCTTTATTGCCATAAAATCGCCTTTGATTTTAAAGCCACTTGTTTGTTTTAGCCATATATACGTCAAGAGTTCTGTATCTTTTCATCAACAAACTGAGACAAAAACTGAAAGTTGGACTGGCTGGAGGAGGTAATTCAATCACTCTTAGACACGTGAGACACGCGTTTCTTCTGAACATACAGGTGTCTGGATCCTCAGGTGTCTGAAAAGAAAGGTGTGCCAACATTTAATGACGTCTGAAAAACATTCAATGACGTCTGAAACATAGGTGCCCCAACATTGACGTCTAAAACACAGGTGTCCCAACATTTATTGACGTCTGAAACACAGGTGTCCCAACTTTCAATGACGTCTAAAACACAGGTGTCCCAACTTTCAATGACGTCTGAAACACAGGTGTCCCAACATTTATTGACGTCTGAAACACAGGTGCCCCAACATTGACGTCTGAAACACAGGTGTCCCAACATTTATTGACGTCTGAAACACAGGTATCCCAACTTTCAATGAGGTCTGAAACACAGGTGTCCCAACATTTATTGACGTCTGAAACACAGGTGTCCCAACATTTATTGACGTCTGAAACACAGGTGCCCCAACATTGACGTCTGAAACACAGGTGCCCCAACATTGACGTCTGAAACACAGGTGTCCCAACATTTATTGACGTCTGAAACACAGGTATCCCACATTCAATGACGTCTGAAACACAGGTATCCCACATTCAATGACGTCTGAAACACAGGAGTCCCAACATTTATTGACGTCTGAAACACAGGTGTCCCACATTCAATGACGTCTGAAACCCAGGTGTCTACTCAGGTTTCTAAGAGGAAAACAGATCGAAATAGAAAGCTTTTAATTCATTTTAAAATCCAATCTTGGCAAGAAAGCTTTGATTAGTGTTAAAGAACTGCGGCTAGCCAAGTGTACTGTAAAATGTTTACTAATTTAAAAAAGTAAAAACTCTTTTAATTTCAAAAGCTTTTCCAAATCATTCTTATCGGCAATAACTGTTTATTTTAAACCGTGTCAACACGACTGTCATAAATATTAAAACGTAATGTAAATTAAAACAACTTCAGAACGGAAAATACAACAAACGGTTTTAATTGCCAATAATCTTTATTCAGACCTCAGATCTATTTGTTTTCTATGGTCGTTAAAAATACACAGCTGTTTCATTACCTAAATTTATCGCTTTAATCTGATTTTAGAGACGTACACTTTCTTTACAAAATATTATTATAATTAGTTGTTTGACATAGTTAATTAATCTACATTGTAGATTTTGTTTACAATCCAGCTTTTAAACAACATTTATATTTCTATTTATACATGACCCTATAGTCTACAGTTGTGCAGTGTGTACTCACATTGAAAAAACCTTAACTCCACCGCGTAAATATATTGAATGAGCCGAGAGCTTGCAATAACGTCACTAGAAGCGCACGTAAAAAGGGGTTTTACTACACTCCATTCTCTGTACTAATCAAGTACGTTCACACCGATTGTTTTATCCCCCACTAACGTAATCTACTTTTTGCATGACAGACTTGATATTTTCTTTTTACTTCAGCAGCATCTGATTATGATAACTTCGTGTGTATTAAACGAGTTTCTCGTCCATGATTGTTGCAGATAAATGATTCTTTCTATGTGTTTAGTCGCAATATATCGCTATTCAAGTGAGAACAATTGAAATGCGAGTTCTACTTCATTACATTTCAGCGGAAATAAAGAATAATTAACATGAGGGCTAAGGAAGTGAGGTATATGGAAGTGAGGTATATGGAAGTGAGGTATATGGAAGTGAGGTATATGGAAGTGAGGTATATGGAAGTGAGGTATATGCAGGTGAGGTATATGGAAGTGAGGTATATGGAAGTGAGGTATATGGAAGTGAGGTATATGGAAGTGAGGTATATGGAGGTGAGGTACATTAAAGTGAGGTGTACTCAACATGATGAGGTACATGGAAGTGAGGTATACTCAAAACATTTTACCGTAGTACACTACAAAAATGTTTTTTTACACATCAACATGTTTCTGTTTTTAAAAAATTATATCTTCTTATGTTGAACTTGTACATGACGTCACTAGAGTCACATATTGTGGTAACTCTCACAGCCTAAACTTGTACTTGACGTCACTAGAGTCACATATTGTGGTACCTCTTACAGCCTAAACTTGTCCGTGACGTCACTAGAGTCACATATTGTGGTAACTCTCACAGCCTAAACGTGTACGTGACGTCACTAGAGTCACATATTGTGGTAACTCTCACAGCCTAAACTTGTACGTGACGTCACTAGAGTCACATATTGTGGTAACTCTTACAGCCTAAACGTGTACGTGACGTCACTAGAGTCACATATTGTGGTAACTCTTACAGCCTAAACTTGTACGTGACGTCACTAGAGTCACATATTGTGGTAACTCTTACAGCCTAAACTTGTACGTGACGTCACTAGAATCACATATTGTGGTAACTCTTACAGCCTAAACGTGTACGTGACGTCACTAGAATCACATATTGTGGTAACTCTTACAGCCTAAACGTGTACGTGACGTCACTAGATCCACATATTGTGGTAACTCTCACAGCCTAAACTTGTACGTGACGTCACTAGAGTCACATATTGTGGTAACTCTCACAGCCTAAACTTGTACGTGACGTCACTAGAGTCACATATTGTGGTAACTCTTACAGCCTAAACTGGTACGTGACGTCACTAGAGTCACATATTGTGGTAACTCTTACAGCCTAAACTTGTACGTGACGTCACTAGAGTCACATATTGTGGTAACTCTCACAGCCTAAACGTGTACGTGACGTCACTAGATCCACATATTGTGGTAACACTTACAGCCTAAACGTGTACGTGACGTCACTAGAGTCACATATTGTCGTAACCCTCACAGCCTAAACTTGTACGTGACGTCACTTGAGTCACATATTGTGGTAACTCTCACAGCCTAAACTTGTACGTGACGTCACTTGAGTCACATATTGTGGTAACTCTTACAGCCTAAAATGGTCCCCGCACTTTGAGTTCAATTATTGCTTATGAATAAATAAACCAGTTGGCAGTTAAAGACAAAGATATTCCCCCAAGTGTAGGGTAAACTCATTGTTTAGCCTTTTACCCTAAAGTATGTTAAACCAATTGTTCAACCATTCACCATAAGGTATGTTAAACCCTTTGTTTAACCTTTCACCCTAGCATATATTAAACATATTGTTTAACCGTTAACTATATAGTATGTTAAACCCATTGTTAAACCTTTCAATATAAAACAGTTTCTCTGACCAGAGCAGTTTGGTTGTGAATTTTTTAAATATTCTACAGAATGCGACTCAGCACGCCATGTAGATCTAGATAGACACATGATTGGGCTTATCAAGTCGATAGATACTCTGCAATCTGACTCTACCACCATTAGAGTATTAATAGGTGTGTTAGATTGTGCATGAATCAACAATCACAAAGACGTCAAGATGTTTTCGAGTCTTCTAGACCCAAGTTCACAATTAAACGCAGAAAGAAATATTAATTTAAGAAATAATCGCTACATTAAATATTGAAACTTTGTTATTGAATTCTTTGGAATATGTGAAACAGTCTGTCGTGATTTTTTTTTTTTCAACTAAAGACCTTTGGTTGAAATATTACTTTGATTATGGTCATTTAAAATCATAAATAAACAGTATGAATAGGTCATAGACAAGGCAAAAAAAAAATAACATAAAGCTTGATAAAACGAAAAAAATAAACACAAAGAAAGAAGAAATATTGCAGATCAAACTATTTCTGAACAGTCTTAGAAAAGAAAGAGAAAAGTTTTTTTTTAAAAGACAGAAAAACACGGAAGCAGCGAGAAATAAAACGCAATTAAATTAAATCTTCTTCTTATTTTTTCGCGAAGACACGAGTCAATAAATCCTTTCTTAAGATTTTTTTTTCCAGATGGCATTTTATTTGAAAGCTCTCTTTGCTTTTCTGTGTTGCTCCAGAAAACTTTAGGAATTTTAGCTTGGTTTTCTGTGTAACCGCTGTGTAACTGCAGAAAATTTTACCAATTTTATCTTGGTTCTCTGTGTAAATGCAGAAAACTTTACCAATTTTATCTTGGCTCTCTGTGTAACTGCAGAAAACTTTTCGAATTTTATCTTGGTTCTCTGTGTAAATGCAGAAAACTTTTCGAATTTTATCTTGGCTCTCTGTGTAACTGCAGAAAACTTTTCGAATTTTATCTTGGTTCTCTGTGTAAATGCAGAAAACTTTACCAATTTTATCTTGGTTCTCTGTGTAACTGCAGAAAACTTTTCGAATTTTAACTTGGCTCTCTGTGTAAATGCAGAAAACTTTTCGAATGTTATCTTGGCTCTCTGTGTAACTGCAGAAAACTTTTCGAATGTTATCTTGGTTCTCTGTGTAAATGCAGAAAACTTTACCAATTTTATCTTGGTTCTCTGTGTAACTGCAGAAAACTTTTCGAATTTTATCTTGGCTTTCTGTGTAACTGCAGAAAACAACGAATTTTATCTTGGTTCTCTGTGTAAATGCAGGAATCTTTACCAATTTTAGCTTGGTTCTCTGTGTAAATGCAGGAATCTTTACCAATTTTAACTTGATTTTTATGCGAGTCCAGAAAAGCTTACGAATGTTAACTTGGTTAGAGGCGTAGCGACCCCTCCCGGCGCCCGGGGACATTTTTCTATTAGGCGCCCCCCCCCCCCCCCCCGCCTCGTCAATTTTATTTTTAAATTATAATTCAAAATAGAAGCTAAATGAGCTTATTTTGGCGCCCCTGGCTACGCCTCTGCTTGGTTTTCTGTGAATCTACTTGAATACAAAACCCACTAAACTTACAAAAGACCAACCAATCGCAAAATTTACAAATCTGCAATGTCGTACTTTATACGAAACATCAATATTCAAGGAGCATTTCGAAATTTTCAAATTTTATTTAAATTATTTTCAGTTAAATTTTTATTTTGTTTACAGATGTAATTTTCAATTCAAAACAACCGCGCTATAGAAAACTCTTCTGTTTATTTTTAAAATTCGCTAAATTAATTCCAAAAGTATAAACTCGTCTTTTTATTTTCAAAAAATTAATTATCGAAATGGTTAGAAACAAAAACAATAAAAGTGCGAATCTGCACGTGAAGACTCAAGACAAGTGGTGTTTGTTAAACACGTGACCTGGGGAGTAGACCAGTAGAAAGATGTCTGACGAACGATGGTCTTATTTGGTGCTGATTGACGTCAATGTTCTAGTGGAGTACCAGGCTAACTTAACCTAAACTCTCCCCGAACATCTGGCTAACTTAGCCTAAACTACACAAATGTGTTCTCAAACACCAGGCTAACCTAGCCTAAACTAAACAAATGTCTCCCAAAATACCAGGCTAGCCTAGCCCAAACTACACAAATGTCTCAAGCCATTGCCTCATACTTGGAACCAGAAAAGTTTCTCCTCTAAGAGACAGCAGACTGACTACTGTATGGCTGCTGTGTTGTAACTTTGATTAAGGGAATGAACTGCTGTCACAAACTTCAAGAGTTCTACTTCTTTTTTCCTCCAAAGACGGTTTTTATGTAAGTGGGGATTGGGAGGTGGGTGGCATTTTTTAGGATACATTATTCAAAGGTTGAGTTGATTTTTTGTTTTTTGCTTTTTTTTTATTGTGTAAATAAAAATGAAAATGAAATTACAGACAAGCAATTTATTAAATAGAGGGAGACAAGGGCCAAGTTTAAGCTTACAGCTTTGGGCAACATTGATGTTTTCTGTCAGAAGCCATAGTTAATCTTTCAGCCAGAGGTCATACTTTAAGCTATCAGCTAGAGGTCATATCTATACCAGTGTTTACATTTCAGTTCTCAGAAATCCTGTTTAAGTTTTAAGCCAGAGGTCAGTGTTTACTTTCTTTCATATTTTTAGATAATTCTAGTGCTATTTCTTATAATAGTTCTTATATCTGTTGTTATAATCTCCCCATCAAGAGGTAACGCTAGAACACCAACTTGCTTGATTTGAGTGGTTGATTAAATAATGACAGATAATTCTTGCTTTAACCTATTTGTGTTCTTGTACAAAGAAATATTGATGGTCATGTCATTAGCAGCGCTCAAATGTTAAAATAGAGGATAATCGAATCATTAGATGGTCTGTGTTGTGATCGATATTTTAAATTTTAAGACAGTGGGGTTGATTTAGCCTTAATTAAAATACCAAAAAAAGATTTGTAGCCAAAAATGAACTATTAGGGATAAAAATAATTTTCGAAATAAATCATTAAAAAATTAATTAGACTTGTGAAAGGACATTATTTTAAATTAATTACGTGGTCTCTGTTGCGTCAATAGGGATTCGATATTAGAACATGGGTAGGTAAACACGAGGCTCATTAACAGCGGCGTCACATCGATATCTAATGACAGGTCGTTGATTAGTGGATAAATAGTGGTCGAATATCCGACCAGAGTAGTTACATAGTTGTTAAATATCTGACCAGTGTGGTCAAATATCTGACCAGTGTGGTCAAATATCTGACTGGTCAAATATCTGACCAGTGTGGTCAAATATCTGACCAGTGTGGTCAAATATCTGACCAGTGTGGTCAAATATCTGACCAGTGTGGTCAAATATCTGACCAGTGTGGTCAAATATCTGACCAGTGTGGTCAAATATCTGACTGGTCAAATATCTGACCAGTGTGGTCAAATATCTGACCAGTGTGGTCAAATATCTGACCAGTGTGGTCAAATATCTGACCAGTGTGGTCAAATATCTGACTGGTCAAATATCTGACCAGTGTGGTCAAATATCTGACCAGTGTGGTCAAATATCTGACCAGTGTGGTCAAATATCTGACCAGTGTGGTCAAATATCTGACCAGTGTGGTCAAATATCTGATCAGTGTAGTCAAATATCTGACCAGTGTGGTCAAATATCTGACCATTGTGGTCAAATATCTGACCAGTGTGGTCAAATATCTGACCAGTGTAGTCAAATATCTGACCAGTGTGGTCAAATATCTGACCATTGTGGTCAAATATCTGACCAGAGAAGTTAAATTGTGGTCAAATATCTGACCAGAGAAATTAACTAGTGGTCAAATAACTGATGTTATTACATAGTGGTCAAATATCTGACCAGTGTGGTCAAATATCTGACTAGTGTGGTCAAATATCTGACCAGAGAAATTAACTAGTGGTCAAATAACTGACCAGAGTAGTTACATAGTGGTCAAATATATGACCAATAGGACGGCAAGAGAAACCAAAGAGTTGTGACTAATTCCAGCGCCAGGGGCGAACTATCAATATTGTGCCTCTCCCATTTATTTAAAGTTATTCACTTCCGCAAAAAGAGCCCCCCCCCCTCTCGTGATTTTGAAATGTATTTACCAGTCCCTTAAAGTATTTTATTTTATTTTGGTGTCGATTTACTTTTAAATCAGCTAAATAACAGTCTATTATTTCTTGACTTCGAATGTAAAACTCAGTAAAGCAGCTAAGAATGACGCCGTTTTTCCCCCCCCCCCCCCTCCCCATAGGTCGGTGCCCCGGGGCGGCCTTCCCACCCGCCCTTCCCTAGCTACGCCACTGAGGGAAACTGATAGCAAAGGTAAAACTGGAGTACATTTCTTATAAGGTTGCCTGAGTGCAACGGAAATTACTCCAATTACATTTGTATTTGTACTCCCTCTCGCTTTCGCACATTGTAACAAGAAAATTTTAGAACAAGAAGGTCACCATGCGAAAGTTCGTCAAAAATTAGCAAGAAAATTTAAGAATAAATGTTCATCCAAAAATTAGCAAGAAAATGTAATAATAAATGTTCATCCAAAATTAACAAGAAAAGAATTGAAAGGTCAACATACAAAAGTTCATAAAACATTAACAAAAGACTTTGAGAACAGAAAAGTTACATTCCAAAAGAGTAAAAAATAAATCTGGAAAAAAAAATGTCAAGGACTCTACAATTTCTGACTGATTTTTAAAACGTTTCATAGAATATTTTAAGACGTATACAGTATTAATTTTTTTTTTGCTGAAATATTGCGCTATAAACAAGAGCACAACACAGAGGTGTAGACAATAGGAGCATATGAGCTAAGGAACTTTCACAAAAACTTGTTCAAGGCGCCTTTTTTGTCAATGTATTTTGTTTAGATAAACTCCATTAAGAATTAAAAGAAACATAGATCTGTATTTTTTAGGCAATTACAAGTTAGCGCTGTTTTACACCTCCTCCCCCCACCCGACTCTAAATAACGCCCATGACACAACCTCCCCCGCTGGTGATTATGCCCACGTTGTACTAATCCGTCTGCCTGCTGCTGTATGCCCACGTTGTACTAATCCGTCTGCCTGCTGCTGTATGCCCACGTTGTACTAATCCATATTCCTGTTGGTGTATGCCAATGGTACACTGGATGGATTAATAACGTAGCGGATCAGAATAATTGTGTGTGACTAGTTGGTTTTTTTTTCCTGGAGTGTACTGTTGGTAGAGAAAAAAAACAGGGCATTACTGTGTCATTAAGGTCAGACATGTTGAATTAAGGTCAGACGTTTTGACCTGGGTGCTCTGGATTTAATGGTAGCTGCAGCATGCTGGAGGACAGGAAGTGGTCAAGTGGTCAAGTGGTGTTCAGGAGAGTTCAGAAAGCCACATTGGGTTGTGCAACATTCGTCAGAGTTGAGTGTACGATTTCAGTTAGATGTTTTCATTTTCGGTCAGGGAAGACAACATCGTATTCAGCGGCTAATGTTATTGGATGGGTAGAGTGTGTTCGATGTGGTCGTTTAGAGGGAGGGGAGGGGGAGCAGTTTTATGCTTTCAGCAAGCATGTACATCAGCGCAGCAGTACAGTGGCTATATATAGTTATAGTTTATAGTTAACAGTTAATGTGGTCATGCTACTTGCACTAGTTCAAAATATTCGGCGTTAAATACTGACAGACACTCGAGGAAGGATGACTTTGTATACGGGGCATTCAGAAAAATAATTTACAATACTGAGGTGGTAGAAATGGACTTGTAGGGATTAGGTGGAATTGGGGTAGGGGGTGAAAGACATGTTTGTAAACTATTAAGTTGACCAATGAACGGGATCTTAACTTTTTTTTTAAATTATTCAATGTTTCCTTAAAACGAAAATTTCATTTTTTTTTTATATTTTAAAGGTGTGGCGTAAGGTGGGTATCATTTTAGCAGAAGGTCTTAATATGTTATGTAGCGAAGACGGGGGGGGGGGGGGGGGGGGGGTACCATTTTAGCAGAAGGTCTTAATATGTTATGTAGCGAAGACGGGGTTGGTGGGGGGGGGTGCAAACAGCTGGAAAATAGCGTGGCGTCATTTTCGGACGACACTTAGAAACAGTTAAAACTTTAAGAAACTACAGTTACGAACTGCTTGGGAATCTTCACTCCTCCTAAAATGTCACTATGCCTCCTCTTCAAATGTCACCTTCTCTTTTCCTTAAAGTTCATCTTAATTCCTCCTCAAGAATCAGCCATTGTACCCAATCCTTCCTCAGCAAATTAAAAAAAAAACTCATTAAACTTTTAAACAAAGATTTTAAAATTACCAGATTTTTACGAGAAAAGGCGTTAAATTGGTTACACTATTTTATTTTTCTTATATCTGTTTGTTGTAATGTGGCGTCATTGTTTATGCACGAAATAATTTGTTCCCTAAACTGAAATTTCCTAAATATTCTAGCAAACATTTACATGTCTAATGCAAAATTTAATTTTGTTTTTGAATCGACCGGCATCAACTTGTTTATGTAACAGATGTTATTGTCGTGCTAGTCTTGGATTTGGGCAAATCTCGCGTAAATCTCGTCTTAGATTTGTGCAGTGGGGGACAAACAAGCGGACTTGTCTGATTATAGATAACATCATTTGATGTCAACATCTGGGTCATTGTTGTGTGTGTGTGGGGGGGGTGTTGGGGGATGGTTTTTCGTAGAATCCACAGAAACAGGAAAATGATTTTTTAAATGAAGTCTACTCAATTGTATTAGAGTAAGAAATAACGGTGAAATGAGTTTTTATTATACTTGATAGATCAATATATAAGTTCACTTGCTATATGCGCAGTCGGGCAAATTGTACATTATTGGTTATAAACGTTCTCACAGATTCAGTCAAGCAAATGGTACATGACTTGCTACATACATGCACACAGATTCAGTCAAGCAAATGGTACATGACTTGGTGCAAACGTGCTTCAGACAAGTAATTGACTTAACAACAATAATTTCACCCAACACTAATAGACTGCTCCCAAGTCTAGCACTAAAGAAACCTGAAGACTCTCAAAACTAATCAAGAAGAAATCCACACGATGCCACAAAATAGCCTGTTAGAAATGTAAACACATTTTGTTCACTAGTAACTTTGTGCAACTTTCGTCAGAGTTGAGTTTACGATTTCAGTTAGATGTTTTCATTTGAGATTTAGATTTCATAATTAGTACATAATTTAAATTGGGATTTTATTGAAAGGATTTTTTTTGTAAGTCACCTGGACAGCAGTATGTGGATTCTGTTTTAACGAAAAATAAAGAAACACTTTACCCATAGAGTGAAATTTTTAGACACCATCATTAGCAACACTCAAGGTTAGACCATGTGAAGCCAACCCGACTACACTCAAGATTAGACCATATGAAGCCAACCCGACTACACTCAAGATTAGACCATGTGAAGCCAACCCAATCACACTCAAGATTAGACCATGGCAACCCATCCACACTCAAGATTAGACCATGTGAATCCAACTCGACTACACTCAAGGTTAGACCATGTGAAGCCAACCCGACCACACTCAAGGTTAGACCATGTGAAGCCAACCCGACCACACTCAAGATTAGACCATGGCAACCCATCCACACTCAAGATTAGACCATGTGAATCCAACTCGATTACACTCAAGGTTAGACCATGTGAAGCCAACCCGACCACACTCAAGGTTAGACCATGTGAAGCCAACCCGACCACACTCAAGGTTAGACCATGTGAAGCCAACCCGACTACACTCAAGGTTAGATCATGTGAAGCCAACCCGACCACACTCAAGATTAGACTATTTGGTGCCAACCAGACCACACTCAAGATTCGCGCCCTACCATCCGTCCAGTTTTCACAGATTACTTCACCCCCCCCCCCCTCCCATACCGCCCACACAGAACCAATCTCGTACTTATTTGCTGTTGTTCGTTCTTGCTTGTCATCTTATTATTCTCTAGTTGTAAAACCCATTCCACCCTCACCCCCTTCCCATTTGTTAGTAGCCTACCAGTTTAAAACCTGAAACTAGTTCAATGTCAAGGGATTCCTCGCTTGCTCAATGTTAGACAGCTAATAATAAGAAAACATTTTATCACAAAATTACGTCTAATAAGCTCTTACAAACATGGATGGTTTTTACTTAACACTAAGCCTAACCCAAACCCCAGGTATTATGATAACAAATCCTAAAGGATAGATCTGGTTTAAGCTATACGTGGACTTCGTATAGGTCTTCTAGTCAGTAGTCTTATCATCAACACCGCCGTCCGTTTTTAGCAACATATCAGTTTTTGTGTTAGAGATTGTGTAAGATCGTGTTGGAGATTAAGTTAAGGATCATGTTAAGGATTATGTAATGGATTATGTAATGGATTATGTAATGGATTATGTAATGGATTATGTTAGCAAACCCCCGACCAGGGATTAAGGTGTCCGCCGATCGCTGTGAAATATCAGCTCATGAAAGGAAAAAATCTCTCTCTTGACCTCAATAGATCTAAGTGTGTATTTGTTGA
Organism: Physella acuta; assembly: GCF_028476545.2. Lineage (NCBI taxonomy): Eukaryota > Metazoa > Mollusca > Gastropoda > Physidae > Physella > Physella acuta. The sequence goes on from NW_026734151.1 coordinate 13,525, forward strand.
GTAATGGTGCTGATAGAGTTGTGAGTATAAAGAAATCCTATCGTATACGACCGTGTTTATAATTGTATGGAGATCAAACAGAATTCATGATTAAATCTAGTTATCATGTATTGATACATGATATTCGATAGAGTAGACGGCCCTTACATAAACACCAAACATGTTGAGAAAACAAAAAAATTGACCCGTGTAAACATGTATGAAAGCTATAGAGATACCCAGACTGAATGTTTCTTCCAAATCAGTTGAATATGTTTGGGACCTCTGTGGGGAGAATGCCTTCATAGTTCTCGCTGCCCCACCCCTCCCCCACCCCTCCCCCACTCTCAACTCCAACCACAATAGTCGCTGTTTTCTATGAAGAACTTAGGTGGCTAAAGTTGGGCCATACATGTCGTTTAATGATTTCCCCGTTATAAAATTTTTGAACGTTGTCACGATGTTGTTTTCCTGTATGATAAGTATTATACATCACGATATGCATACAGTTATATAGTGCATAGCAGTATCATAAAGTAAACTACGTCGAATACACATACATTTATATAGTGCATAGCCGTATGATACAGAATTATACATCACGATATGCATAGTTATATATTTTGTAGCAGTATGATAAAGTAGCGTACGTCACGGTACACATACATTTTCATTTTTGCCTTTGCGTCCTGTTGTACCATTATCAATTTTGAGATCGTTGTTTTCTTTTAAGTTTTTTTTTATATATAAAATAACAATTTTTATTCTGTAATAGAAGATGTGAAATAAAACAATCATATTTTTTTTTAATATTAAGCATATTTGTTTCAAATTTTTAAATAATATTTTCTCTTGGCTACTTTTTTATTGTTACAAACAAGAAACACAACGGCCTTGCAAATAGCCAATTTGACACCCCTCAAACAGACTTTGTCACAAAGTTAGAATACAACAACACAGACGTTATATCCACTCGGGCGATCTTCACGAAACAAGATAATTGAAAATTAGTTTCACTTTTTTAAAAACTAATGAAGTGGATTTAAAAAAAAAAAAATTAAATTTAAGATCTTTTTTCGAGCGTGTAATCTGTGTTTGCGTGCGTCTTATAAAAATGTTGAAAATTGAAACGAGACCAAATTTTCTTTTATATCTAGAGTTCGCTGCTATTTTTAGATTATCATTTTTTACGCCTCTAAGAGAACTGTACTTCAGATCATCTTGAAAAGAAAATTGGCGAGTATAAGACGTTCTAGAGTTCAGATCATGATATGCATATGGTAGGGCATTCAGTTGCCCCAATGAAATGTGTGTAGAGAAATCTTGAGAAATCTGGTGCTTTCATACTCACTTTGCTGTTTCACGATTTATATAATATGTTCTAATCAACAGTATAATAATAAGGTATAAAATAATGTTGATAAAAAATAGGATAATTAGAAAGTTGTTTAAACGAAAATTTTCAAAAAGAACTGAGCAATCAACTTTTATATTGATCAGTCAACCTTTTAGATGTCACAAATAAATACACCGCGGGGGATTGTGGGAATGAAATTAATTTTAACAAATAGAAGTGCAAGCGAAATCGCAGTATTTCGGAAGCCATGAAAGTAGAAAAAACTCTGAAAAAAATTAATTGTTCTAATTATTTTGTTTCACCAGCGGGATAATTATTTTTAATTGTATACTTGCAACCTAGAGAAAATATGACCTGGGTACAAATAGGTTCAGTGTTTCTTTCGGACATTTTTCTTAAAGGCAGTTAAAATACTGGAGGGGGTAATTAAATTTCCGGGGTGGCGGAAGGGCGGACATTGCCTAAAGAATATATTTTTTAATTACTAGATATTTTGTCTAGATGAAAGTTGAAGTTGAGTGGAGGTATAGTTAAATATGGTTTTAGAATGTCTAGAATAGTGGATGTCAGTAGAGTTCAGAGTTGGGTATTAAGCCTGGCCCATGTAACAAATAAACTTGGTTATATTTGAACTTGGAATATGTGTGTCCGTTGTTGTAATTGCACATTAGAGAATATTATACATATATATATATATATATATATGCCTATATATATATATATGTTTATGTGTTTATGTATATATAATATATATATATGTCTATATATATATATGTATGTAATATATATATATATATATATACTAGCTGCATCCCGTGCTCCGCCACGGTAAATCTTTTTTAAATGTACCAACTTTGGAAAAGAACAAAACAAACAAAAACAACACAAACACAAAAAACACAACCACAAACACAACACAACCACAACACAACCACAACACAACCACAACACAACCACAACACAACCACAACACAACCACAACACAACCACAACAAAACCACAACACAACCACAACAAAACTACAACACAACCACAATACAACCACAACACAACCACAACAAAACTACAACACAACCACAACACAACCACAACTTCAACACAACCACAACACAGCCACAACACAACCACAACACAACCACAACACAACCACAACTACAACACAACCACAACAAAAACACAACCACAACACAGCCACAACGCAACCACAAAACAACCACAACACAACCAAAAATCAACCACAACACAACCACAACACAACCACAACACAACCAAAAAACAACCACAACACAACCAAAAAACAACCACAACACAACCACAACACAACCAAAAAAAACAACAACACAACCACAACATTAGAATCACCACCAAACAACACGCTTTTTTAGGCGTCCGCGCCCAAAGACAGCCTTTCCAACATTAAAAATTTAAGTCACATAAATAGATCCTACTCCATAACTTACAATAAAACAATGCGATGCAAATGAATGTACGGCAAGTGGTGTTTACTTTTATGGTTCTAAGAAAACACATTGGCAATGTAATTAGAATTACCACCGAAAAACACGCTTTTCCCAGGCGTCCGCGCCTAGAGAGAGTCTTTCCAGCATTCTCTATACTATAATTATAAAATTTCACCATCTGTTAACACCAAAAAACAAAAACAAAAAATAGTGATTTTGAGAAATGATAGACTAATTAGAAAATAGTATAAATAATCTTAACATTTTTCTCTTTTAATTATGAACCTTAATATAGACTAATCAATGCGGTAGTAATAAAAAAAAAAGATTAACTTAAATTATTGTTGAGTTAAATATATTTTCAAATTACCTCCCTTGAAAAAATTACCACAAAAAAAAAGTTGAATTAATTAGTTTTTTCGACCTACTTTTATGGAAATGTATCCACTTTTTCTGGGAACCTAAACGAAAATGATATTTGACATTAATCTTTTTAATACGTTTTAGCAGTTTGCGTGTATTTAATATTTTCTTGACGTTATGCGAAAGAGTAAAAACCGTGGCAATTATAAAATAGCTCTATGCCGCTATATAAACAAACCCTACTCTATTACTTATAATAAGACACTGCGGTGCACTGAAAAGCACTGCATGGTGCGAATGTTTACTTTTATGGTTCCAAAAGCTATAGCGATGACAGAAGGAAGGAAGGACTGACACACGCTCAGCCCGCTTATATTATAGATATATATATATATATATATATATATATCTATATATATATATATATATATATATATATATATATATATATATATATATATATATATATATATATATATATATATATATATATATATATATATATATATATATATATATATATATATATTGCCGTTTTTTCAGGCAACTCTATCCATATTTCCAAAACTCCTCCCGAACAAAATAAAAACTGTTCTCCTTCTAAAATGAAAATACACACTCTACACTAGTCTACACCCCCGCCATTCCTCTGGGGGTTTCAAATACACCCCCGCTTCCACCCCCACACAGCGTTCGACTTCGTTAGAAAGCTTAGCTTAAAACTGTGTGCATAAATCTCGAGTGTTAAGTTATAGGTTGATGTCTCTAGTGTATAGACCAGCAAGGAAGGTCATTCCAAATAGCTTGTTTGTTTACAGTCTACCAGCAGGGGCGGTCACTCCAAATAACTTCGGTTTGTTTACAGTCTACCAGCATGGACTTTCACTCCAAATAACCTGTTTGTTTACAATCTACCAGCAGGGGAGGTCAGCCCAAATAACTTGGGTTTGTTTACAAACTACCAGCAGGGGAGGTCAGCCCAAATAACTTGGGTTTGTTTACAAACTACCAGCAGGGGAGGTCAGCCCAAATAACTTGGGTTTGTTTACAATCTACCAGCAGGGGAGGTCAGCCCAAATAACTTGGGTTTGTTTACAATCTTGACACAGTTCATCACAACACAACTCTCCTTTCTCTCATCCCATTGGATAGAACCCACGTAATCATTGTCTAAAGTAATCTATTTTGGGTTAGCAAACGCGTGACCCTCTTTCCTCCCCCCCACCCCGCCCCTTCACATATTTTTTGCTGTGTGTAAAAAATCCTTTTATTGAACTATGGGAATGATTCAGATGTATTTTTATTGGAGCCAAAACAAATATTACATCCTTCATTTCCCCCCTCCCCCCCCCCCCCCTCCCACTCCTGCACTAAACAATCAGAAATTGATTACAACTTCCCTTGTTTTGCATTATCAAAATAACATTGAAGGGCAGTGATAATGAAGAGTGTAAACTAACATAGATCCTAATGTAACATAATACGCCAACTAAAATCACCAGGCAGGCTTAACTTGGAAACCGCATTGAAAGAGGTAGACCAAGAAACAACTAGCGACGACACCTTGAGACTTGCACTACTAAGATGGGTTACACCTGGTTGAGAAGTTGGCACAAGACAGAGGACTCTGGAGGTCTTTGGTGGTGGCCCATACCCCAGCAGGACAGAGGACTCGAGGTCTTTGGTGGTGGCCCATATCCCAGCAGGACAGAGGACTCTGGAGGTCTTTGGTGGTGGCCCATACCTCATCAGGACAGAGGACTCTGGTGGTCTTTGGTGGAGGCCCATACCTCATCAGGACAGAGGACTCTGGAGGTCTTTGGTGGTGGCCCGTACTCCAGTGGAGTTGAAGGGCAGAGACGATGATAAGTGTAAAATACCACAGATCCTTATGTAAGATAACACACCAACCAATATCACCAGGCAGGCATTAACTTGGAACCCGATCCCCTAATAAAAGTATTTGCCTGTCTTTAATGTTCTTGCGTGAACAGTACCTATAGTCCTATACTGTTTC
>NW_026734152.1:15000-17500 GCF_028476545.2 Physella acuta
GAGGGGTGTCCTGCGATCGGGGTGGGGAGCTCTACCAGAATCACCCGCCAAACTTCACCGGGGGCGTCTCCCGGCGCCCCTGCGCTCGGGTGACGAACAGCGCCCCGGGCTATCCCGGGCGCCCTATGGCGTCCACCTTCGATCGGAAGGGTGATCTCGACTCGGGCTGAGGCGGGCCACAACAATCCGCGGTCACATCGGAGCCGTCCAGGCTAACGAGGCCCCGGCTCACGGGTAACCCATGGGGCTGGACCGGGAGTCCGCCGTTAAAGAAGAAAGAAATGTAGTGCAAACCAGAACCAGTTTTTTTTATTTATTTTATAACTCGACTAATAATCGTCACAAAATTATAAACTTGGTACCTACGGATAGCCCTGGGCCCAACCTAATACAGGATGTCCATAACTATGCGCTAATTAAATAATTAATGGGTATTAAGGTCGGTCTTAGTAAATTGCTATATAAAGTCTAAGACCAGAACCAGTATTTTAAATTTATTTTATAACTCGGCTCCTAATTGTCACAAAATTTAAAAATTGGTACCTATGGATAGCCCTCGGCCCTACCTAATACACCGTGTCCATAACAATGTGGTAATTAAATATTTACTGGGCGTTAGGGTCGGTCTTAGTAAATTGCTATATAAAGTCTATATAAAATTTTACGAATTTAAAAAAAAAATTCCTACCGTCAAAAATAGCGACGCCTAGACCACCACACCTGTTCTGACGTTAAATCCTACTTGCACACACGTGTGGGAATAGATTAGATATCATCTAGAGATAGAATTCCTAATTATTTAATTAAAATAGAGACTCTAGATTTAATAGTTGTGTCATAGTTACATTAAGTCGAATTAGCGAAGCGGAGGCGGGAACTAGATTCTAGATCTAACACTTCGATTGCGATGAAAAAAAAATAGCTTTATTTTAAGGCCGACAAGGCAAATACGGTTTAATTAATATTAAAGAAATAAGTCCGAACACCTACCTTAAGCGAATCATCTACACAACACATGACTAGAAATAATACACGTCCACACGAAGAGCGATTGAAACGGTGACTGCAACGGTGAAAACTTGTACGACGGAAACATGGCGCCTAGGTTATGCCTACTTCCGGTCTGATGAAAATTTTTAATTCATTTTAAATTTTGCGCTCTATTTCGTCCGCGCTTGTCCACTTAAACTCTACAGAAAAGATAGTCTATATAAAAATAATTCCTAGAAGACAATTTTATGAGAGATCACCCACATTTATTTACCCTGCCTGTCTACCTTAGGGTTAGAGTTTGAATTTTTCTAGATTCAAGCCAAATATGCCGTGTCGATTAAACGACGACGTACATAACAGAGCGAAGACAATGAATGGTTCCTTAATTAACTATAATTACGGTCCTAATACAACTACAATTCACCATAGTACTAATATGTATGTGTATTGTTGTTTTGGGAGTTCTGTCATTACATTTTAAATTATAAAAAAAACGGGTTTACGATACACTTCATTACGCCGCCGATCGTGGTTTTAGATTTAAATTTGGTCGGATTCGGTTTATTATTAATTTATATAATACTTTATACATACTTTAATTCATTAAATACATTTATCTATGTATTTATTTCATTAGTTAAGTATTTGTTTAACTAAAAATTATCAATTTAAGGCATAACAATTACAGAAAACGATTGTATTTGAGATAAGTCTTATCGAACCATTTAGTAGCTGGGTCGGTTTATTATTAATTTATCTAATACTTTATACATACTTTCACTCATTAATTACATGTATATATGCATTCATTAAATCATTTAAGTATTTATTTCATCAAAAAGTATCGATTGAAGGCATAACACTGATAGAAAACGATTGTATTTGAGATAAGTCTTATCGAACCATTTAGTAGCTGGTTCGCGGGTCGGTTTTATTCCTTAACTCTAGATTTAAGTCTATCGTGTTTAATTTCAATTTAATTTATCACAACTTTTAGATTTTGTACTAGATTAAGCTACATTGAAGCTTATTTTTCACTATTTAATCAATAGAGGATATTATATAATATTTTTAAGTCTAATATTACGCAGCCGTTTGTTAAATCTAGTTTTACAACGACGACTCGCGCGATTTCGGTTTGGTTTTAAAACTTAAGTTCATTGATTCTTAAAATATATATTCCAGTTAGAATAGAACTGAATACGTACCACATGATGTATACACACGTTTGGGTTATTTATTTATTTTAAATTTAGTTTATTATGACCGATCGTAATTAACTTTGGCGATACCGGGCTGATATGTCTTATCGACCGGAAAACTACTGTCCCTTCGGTCGACTAGTTGGTCTTAGACGGCATTACCGAGGTTTGAAAACTCTTACACCGTGTTTTTATTTTCACATAGATCCTATATTTTGATACCAGTCATTCGTTTAAGTTTAAATTAGAAAACGTGAAATGTAGTTTATTGGAAACACTAATGTTTTTAATTTTGTACAAAATAA
>NW_026734153.1:0-22500 GCF_028476545.2 Physella acuta
TAGTAAGGTTACATAACTAGGACTGCTTGGAAGATATTAAAATATTAGCATAGAAACGCATAACTTCATTCGAGTTAACTAAACTACCCCTGACAATTTAAAACCAGGTTTCAGTCAGGAAAAGAGTTATTAAGTTTCGAGAGTTTTTTCTTTCTTGATATCATTTGATATCATAGTCATAAGGAAAATTGTGCTGGATAACTACTTATTTATAACTTCTGTTTTATTTAGATTTAAAAATAGTAGTAAGGTTACATAACTAGGACTGCTTGGAAGATATTAAAATATTAGCATAGAACGCATAACTTCATCATTCGAGTTAACTAACTACCCCTGACAATTTAAAACCAGGTTTCGTTTCAATTTAATTTGTTCCATTTTAGTGAAAAAACGTGTTTATTTTTTTTTTATGTTCAGCCACATAAAAATTTCTAAACGCATTTCGCGTGTAAGTGTTAGCGTAAACCAGCGTAAGTTAACCTGAGTGGTTAAGCTTTTATAGACGCATCCACCTTAAAACATGGCTTTTACTGTATTCTTATGGGGCATAAACACACAAAAAACAGACGTGAGTTGGGGGTGTAATCGTCAGACTTGTAAACAGGAAGTAGTTGGGTTTTTTTTTAACATTTGTAGCATGTTCACTAAAGGTTTTTCATTTTAACTGCATTTTGAATCATGAAAGTTCGGTGATATATGTTACGGGTCATTTGCGGATTTGGGTAAATAGGTTGGAATAGTCTAGAACTTAGGGGAGAGTTTCTGTGTGAGTAGAGTTAACCCTGGGGTGTCTATGTATTTTTCATCCCAAGGTCGAATGTGAGTATACAGGCGGAGTGAACGATAGTAAAAGGGCTTTTTGGTAGCGAATAACATAGGGTAGGTTAAGTCAATTTGTAGGTTAAAATGAACTGAATATAACGACTTGAACTGTTTAGCTTTTGTTGATTAAAAATAAAAGCAAGTATCAACAATAAGGATTTGCATATATAATTCAGATATATGTGTATATATATATATATATATATATATATATATATATATATATATATATATATATATATATATATATATATATATATATATATATATATATATGTATATATATATATATGTATATATATATATGTATATATATATATGTATATATATATATATATATATATGTATATATATATATATATATATATATATATATATATATATATATATATATACATATATATATATAAGAAGTATTCCATTCTGGTAAAAACGAAACATGAAACATCCTGAAAGAAACAATATGTAAAGAAAGTGGCATGTAAATAAACAATGTTCAGAAACAAGATAGCATGTTATGTCATTCATCAACAGGTAAAAAATGAGCAGTTCTGTATGATCAGTGTTACACAGCTTATTATCTCCCTTGTTACAGAACACTGTTAGTCTATGTTTTTATTAAACAGAAAGTTTGTATGTGTGTTCATAAAAAAAATAAGTTTCCTTATCGAACTTGACGGTCCACGTGGCAAGTGAAGTAGAGTTCACCTGTATATGTGATCTCAGCATGTCAAAGGATAGCGTGGTCAGCACTATGACCAGCTTCCTTTACTTTCCCTAACGTGAGTTAGGCACCCATCAGAGCTGAGTGGACTCTGGGACATTATGCTGACTTGAACCCGGATCCGAACTCGAGACATTCTGGTTAGCAGTCTAGGGCTCTATTATTAATCGATGTCGTCCCATATTAGAGTTCATAAAGAGAAAATATTGAGTAAGTAGATTTTGTGAATGTAAACAAACAGGTCTCACTCCTTGTTGACTATTGGCGTGTACAAGGTTTGCTCGGCCATTAAATGGGAACACTGTGGATAAGTCAACTGAGCAAGGGACATAACTAATTGGTTTAAAAACGCTCATGTACCTGATTTATTAAAAACGATTTACAGACTTTAATTAGCACACTTATTATTAATTAAGGGTTATTTAATACGTCTTAATTGTTTCCATGTAGTACTTTTACTATAATATATCAAGACGGATTTTAAAAATGCTTGAAATTATTCATTTCATATCGCATAGGTCTAGAGAAGCATCACCGCGGAAATTTAAATATGTATTTACAACGAGCCGACCCGCGGCATATCATACGCTGCTATTTAGTTGTCAAAAAAAAAAAAATTCTACTTTTCAGTAATTCATAATTTGTGAATTCGACAGTACCAATGCTGCCACTGAAAATATTTGCTTTAAAACACTATCAGTAGGTCGTTAAGAACGATACTACCCCCACCTTCCTTTCCCCCAACCCCTACCCTACCCCCCCCCCTGTGAAAGCAGCCTCCTCTTAGTTACCTCCCCTAAGTTTAAAATCGTTTCAAACTAAATTATCTGCCCCTAATAGCCGTCACTAAACCCGGCTCTACGTGAACCACAGCTCACCAGATCATGCAGGGGTGGGGGGTGGTAGGGAGCGCGCTTACAGCTTGTTTTCTAGCGTCTCCCAGAAGAGAATTATATATATATATATAGATTAATTCGTTGTTAGGTCGTAAACGTAAATGACGCTGACTTGTGTATTGTATATTATAGACTTCCATAAGGAACCACAATCATGCCTAAACAAATCCAAGAAATAAAGGATTTCCTTTTAACAGCCAGGAGAAAAGATGCCAAGTCTGTGAAAATCAAGAAGAACAAGGACAATGTGAAGTTCAAAGTTCGCTGCAGTCGCTATCTGTATACATTGGTGATCCAGGGCAGAGAAAAGGCTGAGAAACTTAGACAATCTTTGCCCCCATGTTTAGCTGTCAAACAATTGTAATAACTTGATAATAAACTATAATATATATATATATATATATATATATATATATATATATATATATATATATGTGTGTGTGTGTGTGTGTGTGTGTGTGTGTGTGTGTGTAAATTAAAAAAAAACTTGGCTTTTGTAGAGCAAAAACTCGTCTCCATTCAACCTGGGTTGGACTGGCCCTTCCGGGGTCTCATAGGGAAATTTTATTTTTTTAAATGTTGGCATTTCTCCATTTTACTAATGTTTTTTTTTTTTGTTATATTGATGCCTAAATTTCAGGCTTTGATGGAGAAAAAAAAAACCCACAATATTTTTTAATCTAACTTTGAGAGAGTGGGGGGGGGGGCGCATTTTTTAAATTTCTCCAGCCTCTTCGACAAGGCCTGTCAACCCCTGTATACAACCCCACCCATACTCTACTTCACCTACCATGCCCTACCTCTCATAAGTTATAAATGGACCGCTCATCCTTCTATCTCGTATCTTGTATAAACCAAACCACAGACAGAGGTTAGGGTTGATGCTCGCGGCCTGTAATCTCACTCGTCTCTAGCTTATCGTCGTTATTTATTTCATCTGTCCCGTCGTTAGAAGACAAAACGATTCGTTTTACGTTTTCTTTATTTGGAAACAAAAAACGAATATGTTTTGACCTGTTTAACGCGTGCTACACGTAAAAATAAACAAACAAATTTATAAATTAACGTAATGAGATACGTGATGAAGTAAAGACATTTTTTTGTGCATGCTGGTTTAATAAGAAAAGGTGTATGGTTAAGAGAAAAATGTAGGTATTCATTGAAGGGGCAGTAACTTGATGTTCTGGTAAAAGAAATATGTCAAAAGATAAGGAAGGGGAGACAATATGTAAGGTAATATAATTTAAAGCAACGAGTACAGAAATAACAGTTTTTACGGCTTGTGAACCAACACTGTATGGAGAATATGATTCAAACTGCATGAAACAAAACTAAAGGTACTGTTATATATATATATATATATATATATATATATATATATATATATATATATATATATATATATATATATATATATATATTACAACTAAGCTTCAGCTAATGAACTAATCCTTAATACATGACCCCTATTTTTGCCGTAGTAAAATTTGGCTTAGCACTAAATTGTAAGTAGTAAACTACTTCATATGCTGAAATATCTAGAAGCAATGTAACCGCTAACAGAACCCCTAAAATATTATCACTTTAATCATTGCCTCGTATTAGCATCCTCTACACGAGCTTAAAAGTCTAATTCAACATGCAGGAACCTGTCGCAAGAATTATCAAAGACTGTCCAGGCACCTGCTAATAAACTTATTTTGTGTACAATTACTTCTGGAATTCCCAGCGATTTACGGTAGTTTTTTTTTTTTTTTTTTTTACATTTTTTTTTACCCTCAAGAAGTTGGTTTTCTGGTCTTTGAAAGATACAAGTGCATTATTTTAATTGCATGTGCCACGTTTTCATAAATATGTTCTGTATTCCTCTCGCCATGCTTTATTAGCAAGTAAACAATTTTTTTTTAAAAAAAGCTTTTTGTTAAAGATGTAAGATGCAAATTTAAATAATAATTGGATTTTCAAAAAAAAAAACCAAAAAAAAAAAAGAAAAAAAAAAGTCCAAATGATTTCCGTGTAGACTTATTGTGTATGATCTATTCCAGTGTTTCTTTCATGCGTCTCTTCCGGGGACAGCAACCCACCTCCCCCCCCTCTCCACTGAAGCATATATAACTCCCTTTAAGCCCCCTCCGAACAAAAAAGAATGTATGTAGAAAAATACACTTTTACAACCATCGACCCTCCCCCCTCACCAGAAAATTTAGCCCACACCCCCACCACCGAAAGGTTTAAGGTACAACCCTTAGTAGAGTAGAAGGGGTAGGATGCAGGGAATGTAGACGAATAATTTATGAAACGATTAAGGTCCAGAGTGGGAACAAATCTAACTTGACTAGTGTAGTGAATTGGTCTTCTAATTCTGTGTCTTTTAAGGTCCAAAATGTGGTAAATAATACATCTGCAGATTCGAAGTTGTGATAATGATGTTTTTATGGTAATGATCTTGATTTGGAATGATGCTGATAAGATTGTCTTCCCTGTGCTTTAGACGTATTTCTGTATTATAAATAAAAATCGGACAACCAACCCCAAAATGTCCTTAACCACCGCCAACCGTCCCCAATCACCCCTCCCCCTTAACCGCCAAAAGTGCAGAAACCCTAGGCCTTTCTCCCGTCTGTTCTAGTGACGTCCATGATAAAACCACCCCCCACCCTCCATGCCTTGCAGCCCGACCCCAGAGACACACAATCTCCCCCAGACAGATCTCGCTCGGTGCTACTTTTCAGTTAAAACAATAAAACTGACGCGCCTCGGCGTGCGCATGCGTAAATATTTACCTGCGCGTGGGCCGAAGACAATAGCGTCAGGAGAAACAGAGGCACCTTGTTCCTATCACGGTAAGAGTGGAGTGTCACGTCTGGTCTATTGTCACGTGGTCAGACACAAACATTACGTCAATAGTCGTGCAGTTATGTTGGCAACGATATATATATATATATATATATATATATATATATATATATATATATATATATATATATATATATATATATAAACAGGATGAATAAGCTTACTGCTATAATCCTTATCTTATAAAAAAAAAAGCTTAGCTGCAGTGAACTATAAAAAGTGAACTCTTCTTCTTCTTCTTCGTTCTTAATTATTAGTGTTGGAGGGGATCGAGATTTATCTGCAAGTGGGTTTGAACTCGAGACTTTGTTCACATTTATCAACAATGAGCTTTTTGTCGACTCAACCACGCCTCCAACACAATTAAGCGTTACGTGTCAACTGGTTATGCGCCATTAAGGTTGACTCCGATTTCAGCCTGCTTTACTTTTTGGATTTGCTTCCTTAGCCTTTGTCCAACCAAGAACAAACTACAAGGCAGCAGTTGTTTAATTTTGGAGTTGTCTCTCCTAGAAGAGTGGCTGTCCGTGGCTGTCCCCAGCTGCCCGAGGGTTCGAACTCGAGACTTTTTGGTTTAGCAACCATGAGCTTTACCGACTCGACCACGCCGACCCCTAAAAAGTGAGCTAAACACTTGAAATTATTCTGGCGTGATTGGAGTAGACCTCTATTACTTATGAATATGAGCCATACCAGTAAAACGTATTGAACATCTGTTGTTCATAATCAGGATTCGTTTAGACAGTGTCTCTTGTTACGTAATATAAAAAAAATATGAAGACAGCTTCTATATACATGTGTTTACACGCATGATGTGCAAGTGTATACAAAACATGTAGTTTGTGCCGGTGTTTCTTCATGCATGAGATATCAATACAGGTGGGGAGCATCTGAGATCTAGAATATTCCACAGAGGTGTTGTTGCAGGTAAATTATCCATGCCAGGTTCAAAGCTTGTGGTGAGGTGACTTTATTCTGGGATCTGATGGTTCTACTAAAGTATTGGGGCGAGAGGGGGGGGGGGGGGGTAGACGATGTCACATAGTGCATGTTGGAACAGCGAGATTGTCACATTTTGATTGTGTATTCATGGGTTTAGTGAAATGACACAGGTGATCCGTATACCCTATTTACACTACCCTAACAAGTTTACCCTCCCGACTCTACTCTCCCAATTTAACTCCCCCCCCCCCCCCGCCCCTCTCCCCCCCCCCCCCCCAAAAAAAAATTAAAATGTATTCTCACACTAGGTATCTTTAAATGGCATGTACTTCCTGTGTTCCTTTATTAACAGACACATTTACTCCTTTGTGCTTTAAATGAAGTAAGCACATTTTACAAATATACTTCCCTATATCGAAAAATTAAAAAAATTTCCTGAGTCCCTGAGTCCATCCAGCTTTGACGGGTACCCAACTCACATTAGAAAAAGAAAAGTTTGCTGGGGATTGTGCTGACGACATGACCCTTTCATATGACCGAGGTCACAGAAACACGTAAAATCTGTTTTACTCACCACATGGGTCTTCAGGTTCGAAAAAGGAATTACAACAAAACAAAAAGAAACAAGATAAATAAGGTCTTGATCGCATTCAAGTTAACTTGTAATTATTGTAAATCCTAATATATAAAAGCCCATGTGCGCACTTCCCCTCTCTCTCTCTCTCTCTCTCTCTCTCTCTCTGTCTGCAACGTTTTTGATACAATGTGATCAGTACGTTCAGTGATATATGGAGAACTTAAAGATACGGACCCGGTTAAAATGCCTTAATACTATTAATTAGTGTGGTTATTAGTTTTAAACCACTCCGTTGTATACATTTAGTTTCACTATAGTTGACTTAAGTACGAAGAATTCCCCACATAATTTCAACCTAACAGCTGTTCGGCCAACTCACGACCCGGAAACATTTCGCCGTCAACCCCAAGAAAATGGCGGAAGAGCAGATTGAAGCTTGGCGTAATGTAAACAATTCACCTTTCTTCTGAGTGGATAAGTTATGTACTTTAATCGGTGGTTTGATTTGATTGGTCGGCCGGTGTTATTGGTTGGGAAAGGTCACGTGGTGTCAACAAACACGGAATTACAACTCAAGAGCCGTAGGGGTGAGGTGAAGTGTTAAAAGTTGAAGGTCAAGGTTAAGATAAGAAAGGTCAATAGTTTTGAAAAAACATCGCTCTTGAAGGAGGTCAAGAGTAGGAGTGATTTATTAAGTGTTATATAAATAAAAGAGACTGAGAATTTGAGATTAAAAAATTGTACCATAGTGAACATATGGTTTGTGATCATTGATTATAGTGGGCTTCACATGAAGTTGATATAGCCGCTGTCAGTGAGGATTAAAAAATGAGTGCTCTAGAGCTTATAAAATCTGTAAATGATTTTGATGTGTGAGTTCAAGCATGAATCAAAATATAAGAATGTCAGAGCTTATAACGTATGACGTAATTGTTTTTACATTTCGTCAACAATTCTAATTAATCATATATATATATATATATATATATATATATATATATATATATATATATATATATATATATATATATATTTATATATATATTTATATGTATATATATATTTATTTATATATATTTATTTATATATATATTTATGTATATATATATATATATATATATATATATATATATATATATATATATATATATATATATATATATATATATATATATATATATATATATATATATATATATATATATATATATATATATATATATATATATATATATATATATATATATATATATTTATATGTGTGTTACGGTCAAAGTGCGAAATGCGTCCAAAGCGCGCATTGGCCGGCTCTCTTGGCCAAAGCCCGAAGAACTTAGCACTAAGATCGTATTTCGTACATTGGCCGGCCAATGCGCACACTGGCCGGGACGTACTGGCCAAAGTCCGAAGCGCTTAAACTTGACAGCGTATTTTGTACATTGGCCGGCCAATGCGCGCACTGGCCGGGATGTCCTGGCCAATGTTCTATCTAGACTAAGTTGTGATCGCGGTTTCATTATTCTGGGTGCGGTTTCATTGTGAGTAACGTATTGTTTAGCTCTTGTTTGTATAGCATTCTTTATGCAAGGATCAAAAGGGCCGTCAGACCATGAGACAGACATAGCAGATGTCTCTCAAAAGAAACAAATGTAAATTCATGTTAGTTTCCATATATGGGCTCTCGATAAAATAGTTACTGAGGAAGATCTTGAGGACATTGAACAAGAAATGGAGGTTGCCATAAATGCAACGACATCCTCGAGGGCGGTTTCTACAAATTAGGAACGGAACATGGTGTTCTAAAACAACTGTATGCTAGAAGTGAGTTTTCAATTGTTCACGAAAAACTGCTCTTATTGTCGTCAGTTGGCAGTGAGGAAAAATCACTACGAACCATCGCATCTTCACAATCATTGACTGGGCGCCAAGGCTACACTCGCTGCAATTGCACAACTAAGTGCACAACAAATCGCTGCAAGTGTAAAAATAACAAGCTGCTATGTAATGCTAAATGCCTTAAAAGTTCAACTTGTTGTAACAAATGATGATATTGATTGATTGAGACTGTGGTACAATAAAAAATTTGAATGTTTCTGTCATTTACTTTAATTAATAATCAATAAAGACTTAATTTCATGATCCTTACGGCATAAAAAAAAACCAAAATCTGCTCATGATCTTCTAATTCGGACTTTGGCCGGTCGTCCCTAGCCAGATGATCTTCTAATTAAGACTTTGGCCGGTCCACCATGGCCAGTCCGCGGACTGGCCGGCCAAAGGCCGAAATCAAGCAAAGTTTCGGACTTTGACCGACCTATGGGAGGCGATATTGGCCAATGCGCGCATTGGCCGGCCAATCCGCGCATTGGCCGACTTCGGGCTTTGACCGTAACATATACATTCATATGTCAAGAAGTAATTTAATAATACACAATTCAAGCAAATACTCAACCTCAACTTCAACCTCCACCAAAACGTACTGCTAAAACTCAAACCTAAAACTAAACCGAAACCTATGCATTGGCATTGGCATTAATCTAAACTTGACTTTACCCTACACTTCAACCTTAACGTCAACCTCAACACCAACATCAACACCAACATCAACCTGAACGAGAACCCGTATTCGAAATCGTACCTCGGCAAGAACCTGAACCCTAAAAGAAAGCTTAACCTTAATTAGTAACCAAACATTAACCTAAACCAGAAATTGAACCCAAACCTGAACTCTATTCCACCTAAACCTAAATTTAAACCTAAACCTAAACCTGAACCTTAACGTTAACTTGAAACCCTAACCCATACCTATCCATATTTTAACCCTTAACCCTAATCCTGAGACCAAGCCAGTGCCAACTGTACCACGGATGATATAAGATCAATCCATTTTCGGTTATATCAAAGATTGGAGTAGCCTTAGCCAATATAGCTACACCAATTAGGGGAATACAGGTAGTCAATATAAGCTATATCAAAGATAAGATAAGACAAACCTATTCTAACTGAACCAAAGATGGGATAGATAGAAACCTTTAACAACGACAAACTGTTCAACACATTTTCATTTGCTGTTAGACAATGTGCCTTTATCGATCTCCCACTATTTGTTTGTTAATGTAATCCTAGAACATGAAATAAGATGTTTAAAAGCAGATATTAGAAAACTTGGCAAGCAAACACGTTAAGCTTGTACGATAAGTTAGGATTATGTAAGAGAATATATGGATTTGTGCTGGTAAATACAGATAAAGGTTATTAGAGCTAGGGATGGGGTAAAAAAATCAAGATGCTGACAAATTAAAGTTAACGTGGTTGCATCGTATAGGTCGTAATTTCATTGATTTATTGCAGAGGTTCTTAATCCTTCTTAAAGTACCAAACTCCACCACTCCCATATTCTAATTCATCGAACTGTATTAATAGTTCTATCATTTGCACTTACGAAATCTGATCGAGAATCATTTGAAAAACAAGTTAATAAAAAGTCTAGTGACAATTTCCTTATGTTATCCATAACAATTTTAAATCGAGATAAATCATATATTCAGCAAATAAATAATGCAACACAAGTAATTTTAATAATTCAAAACAAAATAGAAACCAGTATGGAAATTGCGCTAAAAAAACAACTATATTAACCTATATCAACGGAAATAGTTTTATTTTAACGAGTAGGCCTACACGATGCTCAGTTTAAACATCATCCTAGGCCTACACGATGCTCAGTTTAAAATATATTTTAAAAAATATTGTGACCGAACGAAAGGATATTTTTGAAAACTTTCTTCGGCAATATTGTTCTAAATTATGGCAGGAATCGATTGGTAAATGTTTCAATTCGCTAAGTTGTCTGGTTGCCGAGATATGGGCAAAAAAACTGCATGTTTTCGAGGTTTTTTTGGCTTTCCGGGAAATCCAGGAAGGAATTCCGGGAATTTTTTTGGCCCACAATCATCCTCGGAACGTGCTTAACATATTTGCTTTGGAACTAGTCCTCGATATTGCTTCGTTGAGCAGGAGATACGGCTTAAAGCTGCGGACACACATCCATTCATTCATCCATCCAGAAATGACGAGTTAATAATCGCAATTGTCCGTATGGAAATTGCGCTAAAAATAAAAAGTCAGTTTTGTGTTTTGACCTACGTCAAACCCATAAAACTGATTCACCAAACCCCTGGAGTTCGATTGAACCCAGGTTAAGAACCACTGATCTATAGTTTTAAAGATGTGGATATCTGAAAACCTTTTCAGCTACAGCTGTCTGCGAGAGATTACTTGAGAGACTTCATCACACAAAGGCAGCGTGTCAGGGGTTCCCAAGATTTTAGATAAAACATTTATCAATTTTTTTTTCCAACCAGCTAGTTTGATTTTTACTTGCCTGGATGTTTCAAAGTATTTTATCAAATTTGTTGTTCTTTATCAACTATTCAACAATTTCCGGTATGCGAAAGTAATTTTTTTTCATTTTTATGGTTTTTCAAAAGTCTATAACTTGAGTACTGTTTCAGTGAGATAGACTAAATTTTACTTATAACTCAATTCTAGTTTTGAGTAATTCACGGTGAAAGGAAGTAGTATTTTACGCTATTTCTGATTTCTCAAAAAAAAAAAAACCGTTTGAAAATTTATTTTTTAACTTGTTTGCTTTGTTCTGTGTAAGTTACGATCTGAAACTTGAGAGCTTAACTTCGAACTCTTCTATCGGACCTATTTAATTCAAACTTTTCACATAGGTCTAGACTCGTCGGCAATGTATTGTGACAATTTTTTTGTATTAACTCTTTGAAAATTAATGAATTTTTTCTTTTTATTAAGTTCTAATGTTCTGCACTTATTTACACACATTGTTTGCTGTTTATTTGGTGCAGTGTTTGCTGTCTATTTTTACGCGATTCTATTCTATTTAAAAATGTAAAAAAAAAAATTATAATTTAAAAAAATTGATTTTAGAAACATGTCCATGTCGCGATTACACTGGAGTTGCTTTCCAACTCAGTGTTATATTAGAATATTGGAGAGAGTTTAGGGGAGCTCATTCCCGCTTTATTTTAAAAGATGACGTATCTATAGGGTAATTGAATTGGCGGCGAGTAAAGTTTTAGGGAAAGAAAATCATACACCGTAATTATTAAATAGTTTCAGGACTGTGGCACACACATACAAACTCGTATGTATATATATATATATATATATATATATATATATATATATATATATATATATATATATATATGTATATATATATATATATATATATATATATATATATATATATATATATATATATATATATATATATATATATATATATATATATATATATATATATATATGTGTATATATGTATGTATGTATGTATGTATGTATGTATGTATGTATGTATGTATGTATGTATGTATGTATGTATGTATGTATGTATGTATGTATGTATATATATATATATATATATATATATATATATATATATATATATATATATATATATATATATATATATATATATAGCTAAATAATTAATATGCCATCCACACCTGAGCTTAAGAAAAAAGAAAAAAAATGCATTTTAAATAGTTAAAATGTGGTTACTGTTTTTATAGTCCCTAAAAGGTTAACGCAGGCTGTACAATAATGATGGTCATGAAACGGTTAACACCTGCAGTCGTCCTATATAATTTTGGACATCACGACGACGCTGTACCAGAAGTGTTTTGCCACCTAGCCAGATTTCTTCGTTGTTTAACAGTTCCAAAATGTTCAAACTCGTCTTGGTTTTTTCTCTTTGTTACATCGCTGCAGGTCAGTAGCTTTAGAAAAAAATTTCGTTCTAAATGTTCTCTTGCTGTAATGACATTCAGGTTGATTACATTTTATTTTAGTTACGCTAGTATATACATTTTGCTATTATTAAAAGGCTTTCGTAATATTCGTTAATTATTTCCGAAGATTGCAATTTTAGAAATTATGTTGTCTTTAACAAAAAGAATTTTTATTTGCTGGACAATATCGCCGAGACTGAAGCAAAAAAAAAAAAAAAAATTAGACAAAAAAAAAACATGTCAAATTTTTTAGAGTGTAATGATGCAGCCTATGTAATGCAACATATGATTGTATATTTTTTATGTTACTGTTTTATATACAATTTCTTAAAACGTTAACCAAATTCATATATAGCTTCATAATAAAGTTACCTATAGAAAAAACGAAAGCCGCAGCATTGAATTAAAATGTTTGTTTGAAATGTGTTCAATACTTATTGCCACAGGTCAAAATATATTTCGAAAGTTATTAAATTTCAGCACAATGTTATACTTTTATTTCCGGCATCATATATTAATGTTATATTCCCCCCCCCCTGTGGTGTTCTGGCTCAATGATTGTTATTCACCCCCCCCCCCCCCACTCCGTTGCGTCCTAGATTGCAGACATCTGAAACGAAGTTTCGGCTGTGATAGTGCCTTAGCATGTATCGGAAGTTATAGACAAGATAACTCAGAGAAACTCAGCATCGAACAGTATTGTGAGTAAGTGGCGTGTTTGTTTTTTTAAATACTATTTACAACGTCAGTGGTCTCCGGGTTTTATTTTATTTTCGTTGCTGAAACATGGTTTATTCGTTATTAGCTCCCTCTATTCTCTGTCCTGACTCTCTCTCTCTCTGTCCTGTCCTGTCCTGTCTCTCTCTCCCACTCTCTCTCTGTATAATATATATATATATATATATATATATATATATATATATATATATATATATATATATATATATATATATATATATATATATATATATATATGTGTGTGTGTGTGTGTGTGTATATATATACATATTATATATATATATATATATATATATATATATATATATATATATATATATATATATATTTATATATATATATATATATATATATATATATATATATATATATATATATATATATATATATACATACATATATATACATATATATATATATATATATATATAAATCGTGCAGATAAAAAACAAATTTAAATGTTTAGAACAAAGAAATTAGTTAACTATGGCACATAATTGCATAGGTCTACAGACATCTGTACTCTCCACGATTCAAGCCTATTAGCTATTGGACTCATGTTAGGTATCCCATCTCCCTCCAACCCAGAACACAAACCCTCAGGATATTATAGTGTGCTCTCTCTGCGGCTCTATTATTCCCCAGATCTTTGTTAGAAATAATGCGCCTTTTTATAAATATTTACTTAAAAGTAGTAGGTTAGTTTGCAATATTCATCACGTTAGTGCTATGCCAGTGTTTAGCTAAATTTAATTATTTTTTTAAGTATAGATCATCATCATGTACAAATACGCCAAACGTTTGAGTATTTTGAAATAAATAGCAGTTAATATGAACAAAAATATATTAATACAAATTAATACAAATTGATATACAACTTTCCAGGAGAGCCAGAGCCGCCGTCTCCTGTTACCTTCATGTTGAGGACCAATGCGACGACAAAGATCTCAAATATAACATTAGCTCTCAGCTCAACTTCGATGATTTTATATGTTCGGACCACAGCGGTAAAAAAAAATTAAATTTTCTGTCGACAGGATATAGATCGAAATGAGATTTTTAATTGTCATTTTTAGCGCAATTTCCATTCTGGAGAATTGCGTTTATTAACCCGTTATTTCTGGATGTATGAATGTATGGATGTGTGTTCGCAGCTTTAAGTCGTATCTCCTCCTCAACGAAGCAATATCGAGGACTAGTTCCAAAGCAATTTTGTTAAGCAAGTTACGAGGATGATAGTGGGCCAAAAAGTTCCGGAATTCCTTCCTGGATTTCACGGAAAAGCCAAAAAACCTCGAAAAAAATGCAGTTTTTGGCCCATATCTCGGTAACCAGACCACTTAGCGACTTGAAACATTTACCAATCGATTCCTGCTATAATTTAGAACAATATTGCCGAAGAAAGTTTTCAAAAATATCCTTTCGTTCGGTCACAAATTTTAAAATTACATAAACACCTACAAACCGATCGTTCTCTTAGCTTGAATGCACCCCAGCATTATACGTCAGAGCTATTTTTAGATAACATAAGAATTGCGCATAAATGTCACTAGACTTTTTAATTAACTTGTTTATCTTGAAAAATCCATAAACAAATCTAAAGCTTGTTGAACTCTATTTCTCCAAGTGCGATTATCTTTATATTCTTCATCCCCTTTTTTTTTCTCGTATACGAAGTACAGAGGACGTATTGTAATCGTGCAAAAAAAAAATCATAATTGAAATTTTCACAAATCTAGACGTTTTAGACCTCTCTGAGTAGGAACAACTTAATTTTGCAATCTTGTGTGTGTGTGTGTGTGTTTGTGTGTGTGTGTGTGTGTGTGTGTTTGTGTGTGTGTGTGTGTGTGTGTGTGTGTGTGTGAATGTGTGTGCATGTGCCTGTCTGTCTCTGAACGCGATAATATGAGTACCGCGACATGCAGCTAGGTTGTCGTAATTTCATACATAAGTAATATATCAAATTTATAGTTCTGTATCAACTTTTGAGCGATTTCCGATAACCAGAAATGGAACTAATTCCACTTAAAGTTTTTCAATAGCCTATAAATTAAGTTTTGTTTCTATTATATAGAAATTCTAGATATGTTGATCTAATTCTTTGTTTACAAATACATCTTGAGTAATTCCCTGTGATCGGAATTAGTACTTTACTCTCTTTTCGATACATTAATTTTTAACTTGATTCCTCTATCTCTCTTTACAAAGTGCTAATGTTCCGTACTATTATACACAGATTATTTGCTGTTAATTAGGTGCGCAATTCTTTTTCTACTAGATTCTATTCTCTTTTTTTTTTTAAGTGTAGTTTCTTGGCTTCATAGTCTTCAGCCTAGTCAAATTCCAAAATACGAGAAAATTATTTATTTGTTGTTCAAAATTCAAATGGAATCTGTTTCATGAGTTTGAAAGAGTAGAATATAAAATATAATTTTGATATAAATAAAATGCAACTTTTAAAACCACAAAATAACTCCCTTAAACAGCTGACTGTGTGCGTGTGGGTTTGTGTGTGTGTGTGTGTGTGGGTGTGTGGGTGTGTCTGTGTGTGTGTATGTGTGTGTGTGTGCGTGTGTGTGTGTGTAACGTTGCACAATACGCTTTGTTTCTTCTCGATTCCATTTTCAGTTATGTTAGTTAAGCCGAACTTCAGATATTCTTCTAAATATTTAGTTGTTTTTTTTTTAATGCTAGGGTTTAGTCTACCAGTTGTCGAACCCCCCCCCCCCAGAAAGCCCTTAGCGACCCCTCAGGATAGCGACCCACAGTTTGGGAACCCATGCTCTAGGACAGCGGTCTCCAAACTACGGCCCGCGGGCCGGATGCGGCCCTCGAAGTCCTCTCATCCGGCCCGCGGAGATCTTTTTGTCCAAGGAAAAATCGTTTGTTGGTGATGGCTGAGGAACTTTGCCCAGAAAAATCAAAGACATGCCTGGAAGAAACTGGTTCCCGAACTGAAATTTGATAGTTAATGCGGCCCTCGGACTGAAAAGTTTGGAGACCCCTGCTCTAGGAGAACACAGGCCATATTCCTCGCCCTATTTCAAATCTACCCATAACCCTAGCATCAAACCTAATCCAATATATAACATATATCTATGTTACTTTAATGAAAATACTGTACTATCCTGATGAATTTTTGTAAGCTATTTTTTGTTTTGCATTATCACCCTAATAAAAACCTTGCTTTTTAAACCTATCCATGGCTTTAATTATAAATCTAACCCTAACCGCTATTAACCTTCACCCTTACTTTCACCCTCACGCAAACGCTAACACACATAACGACAGAACTATACCTGCTATCATATTGTATTGTCCAAGCTTTCATTTTTATTTTAAAGAATCCCTTTACACAAAACTCGACATGAACCCCCATTCAATATGCATTGTATCAATTAGATCAATTACATTTTTTTCCCTGACAACCCCCCCCCCCCCCCTTCCAACAAATCATCCTCATGTTGTATGCTGTGCTGCACGCAAGCCTGGCATCAACGTGTACATAATTGACGTGCTGCCATGGGATGGGAGACTACCCTGTCAGATATCAACCCCTGCACTCATCACTATTCAGGGGAGTTAATCATCGTTAATTCACCGTGGCTTAAATTAACATCTACAGCTTATGTTAATTAAGCTAAATGGCCTTCTGGTTATGTATTAATCTTTTAAATTGTTGTATACTTGTTATATTTAAAAAAAAAATAAATAAGACTTTGTGATATGTTACTTCATTTCTTATTATATGCATGTTCTCCTACAGTAATATTTGAACATAAAGACATAATTAAATTTTCGATTACATCGAAACGTGAACGATTAATGTCCCACTACTTTGATATTCTCAACTGTTTCATAAAGTAAATAAACAAGAAATATATAAATGTTTATCAAATCAATTATTAAATACCCAATTTTATGCTGAAATTTAGTTTAGACGTTATGTTTTTAGTTACTCACTAGGAAATCAATCAACCAATGTTTTCAAAACCTAATCTCACTAGTTGCCAAAGATATGTTAGTAAAAGTAAGGTTTAAATCATAATGTAATTATAAGTAGCACTGTTTATAAAACGTGCTAACACAGAATATTTTGTATGTATAAAATTTCATGTATGTATATGCTCATGTAAACCTGCTCTTGCTGCCTACCCTTGCTCGATTGGGGAAGCAGCAAGAGAGAAACAATTTTTAAAAAAAAGTAAATAAAACACCTAATTTTATTACGGGTCCTGATGGTGAGTTTATGTTGGTGATTTTGTAAGAATAAATAATTAATTGATGGAGACATGCAGGTGGTAAATAACAAAATAAAAATCAATAGAGACAATATTATTAGCATAAATCTGCGTTTTGTGCTATATGCTTTACAATTTTACCTAATCATATTCCCATGCATAGTAGTATTATACATGTATATATATATATATATATATATATATATATATATATATATATATATATATATATATATATATATATATATATATATATGATTAGAGATGAATAATGAGTTCAGAATTTATCGCGTGTCTAATTCATTGGCTATAGATAACCTGCAAACTGGGTCCAAATAAAAAAAAATCCTACCGGACTCTACAATAATATTTTCATTCTTCTCTGCCCAAAATATGAGACATATTTACTGCGATACTAAGTGAGTCTCGTATGAACTGTAAGCGCTAGACTTATTACAGTTTTGAAGTTAGATAAGATTAAGTTAAAACACGCTCTACGTTGTAACAATCATGGTCGCTACGGTACACAGAAAATGTTTCCTATACACAAACTCAGAGAAAACTTGTTGGAACTACAGGTAAAAGTGAAGAATATTTTTTAAAGTAGGGGATGAAATCTAAACCGGAAGTGGCTTCCGCCCGTGGAACCGTAAGTTTTGGATCTACTACCTGGAGCTACAGGTGTCAGGTAAAGCCTGCGGGCACAGGAACCTGTCAGTCAGGTAGAGTTTCTAACATCTGAGAAATTCAGGGAGTTTTAAATGTATCTGGCACCCCAACAGTCCATCGATGTGTTGATAACCAACATCTTTTTTTTTTTTTTTTTTTGAAAAGTGTGACTTTCAAAATTTTAAAGACTGATAAAAAATAATTTGGATAACGTTGGCTTTAAGTTTTAATGGTTATTAGAATAAGTCGCTTTTAGCGTAGTGTTTTTAAAACAGAGTATAAAATACAAAACTACGTTTTGATTAGCTGATATAACCTTAGTTGATATAACCTTAGTTGATATAACTTTAGTTGATATAACCTTAGTTAATATAACATTAGTTGATATAACCTTAATTAATATAACCTTAGTTGATGTAACCTTAGTTAATATAACCTTAGTTAATATAACCTTAGTTGATGTTCGATTGTTTTATATTGGTCGGTAAAGCTCATGGTTGCTTAATCGAAAAGGCCCGAAATCGAACCCCAGGGCAGATGAAACTCGATAGCAGGGTGCAGGAACTGATCAAGTACAGAAAACCCCCAAATCAAAACAACTGTTATCGTATAGTTTGTTCTTGGGTGGACAAAGGCTACGCATAATTAGATGACACGTAATACTAAATTGTGTTGGACGAAATCCCGTCCAACATTACAATTGAAAAGGAAGATAAACATAATCGTGACACACACAAGAGGAAGAAAAGTGGGTGCAAAATCAGGTGAAAATATTTTCAGGTAGAAGCAGTGGCGTAGGCAAGGGGGGGGGGGGGGGTTAGGGGGGGGGGGTCATAACCCCCACCATAGAACCCTCGGTATATATATAAAGTATGAGGGGGGGTGCAAATCGAAAGTTTGAGGGGGGGTGGGGGTGTTCAAATCAAAAGTTTGAGGGAATGGGGGGGGGGGGGGTGCAAATCGAAAGTCTGAGGGGGGGGGGTGCAAATCGAAAGTTTGTCCCCGGGTAAAAATTGGAAGCCCCCCCCCCCATCTTGAGACGATCCTGGCTACGCCACTGGGTGGAAGAGGGGGGAACGGTGACATACACAAAAAATTGTTCGGTTCAAAATGTGCATGTAGCTGCTAGTATACTATGTACATATCTACTTATATTGTCAATAATACAAGCTACAAGAACACTTACGTACAATGTCAGAAAAGTAGAATGCACATTTTTTTATGAATGTATAAATATAATATTTTGCACTATTAATATTGGAATGACATTTGTTAACTCATTTTTCTCGAGATTATGTTATTTTAGACATACTGCATTTGCCCTCTATACATACTATGTGAATTAAAAAAGATTTGGAACTGCCAAGGGTCAACAGGTACAAACTCACATCACGCTTGATTAAACATCCAATGGAAATGTCAGGAACTATTTTTTTTTTTTTTTGCGCATCGTTTTTTTTATCATCCAGCATCATTTGCAACTCGTTAAAATATCTCTGCTCGTGCATACACGGCAAACGTGCACACAAATAGTTTATTCCGTGTTTACAAAAATCTAATCGCTGCCAGATGTTAATCTCTGGATCTATTGTTGTGTGGGACTGGAGATTAGGGCGTCAGGCAGTGCTCACCCTCGTGTTATGGGGATCACGTGTTTGTTGAGAATAAGGTAAATGTTAGCGTCCTTTTGATAAGGTTGTAATGCAACAAGGGTCAGGAGATTCAGTTGTGGCGATTACAGTTCAGATTCATTTGTAACAAATGTATTGAGATTCAGTTGTAAAAAGTGTACGGGGATTATTTTGTAACAAGCGTCTAGAGAGTTAGTTCTCACAAGCGATCTGAGATTCAGTCGTAACAATAATTGTATTGAGATTCAGTTATAAAAAGTGTACGGGCATTATGTTGTTACCAACGTCCAGATAGTTAGTTCTCACAAGCGCCTTTAGATTCAGTTGTAACAATTGAATTGAGATTCAGTTGTAATTAACGTCCAGATATTCAGTTGAAACAATGGAACTGGGATTCAGTTGTAACAATTCTACTGACATTATGTTGTAACAAGCGTCCTGAGAATAAGTTCTCACAAGCGGCATGAGACTCATTTGTAATAATTGTATTGAAATTCCGTTGTAACAATCGTCAGAAGATTCAGTTGTAACAATTGTATTGAAATTCAGTTTTAACAAGCGATCGGAGATTCAGTTTTATAATTTGTACTGAGATTCAGTTGTAACAAGCGCCTTAGATTCAGTTGTAATAACTGTACTGAGATTCAGTTGTAACCAGTGTTTCTTCCAGACTTTTTTCTCCGGGGGGGGGGGGGGGGGGGGGGTACTTGAAATTTTCTGGGGGGGGGGGGGCGGTAAACTTTCTTCGGGAGGGCGGGGGGGGGGTATATATAAGTATATATAAGTATATATTTTCTATATAAATTATATAAATTTCATTTCGTTCGGGGGGAGGGGGAGGTGGCGGTAAAAAGAGATGCCTGGGAGAAACTCTGGTTGTAACAATCGTCATAGAATTCAGTTGTAATAATTGTACTGAGATTCTATTGTTACAAATCGCAATTAGATTCAGTTGTAACAACCGTCCTGAGATTATGTTGTAACAAGTGCAATAAAATTAAGTTGAAACAATTGTACTAAGATTCATTTGTAATAATTGCATTAAAATTATGTTGTAACATTTGTCATATCATTCAGTTGTAATAACTGTGCTGAGATTATATTGTAACTGGAGCCATTATAATCAGTTGTAACAATTCAACTGAGATTCAGTTTCAACAACAGTCCTGGGTTATAACAAGAGTTACATATCTACACGATGTAACAAAGTTACACATACTATAACTTGTGAGCTAGCAGCCACACCTCTGTTACATAGCTACAAAATAAAATGTATCACAACACTCCTCTCATCCATAGTTCAAGAACTCTACACTCGTTCTGACAGGGTCAATGACCTTATCGATGATCAACTTTTTTATGCGAGCGTTTGTTTACATATTGCACGTGCAATTTCGCGAATAACAAACCCCTTGACGTCAGCGTTCTGCTTCGCGGTGATGGTATTTAGGGAAAACTATCAAACTATCGAGTTTATGGCCAACAAAATTTTCTTAGTTAAAATGTGCATGTCATATTTAAAACGCTCTCAACAATCGACATATATATATATATATATATATATATATATATAGATATATATATATATATATATATACTTATATTAAATAGTGTATTTTGAGCGGCACTATTTGGGTTTAGAAAATAGACATCTAGTTGTCTTTACAGACTGATTTCACTGTCTCTACACCGACTACTCAGATCAAACCAAATAATGCTAAGACCAGTTACGGTAAAAATAAAAAATTGACCTTTTTTCGAATGTGGGCAGATAAGCCTCGATCCCTTCCATCACTAAAAATTAAGAACGAAGAAGAAGAAGAAGACCTATTTTTGGTGCGCGTGTTGTTAGCAAAAATTGTAAGTATAAATAGGAAGTAGAATAAGTAATTTAAAATGTCGGTTCCTTTGAGACAATTGGTCTCGAAATTCTGCAAGCCGCTCTGTTTTGTTTTCACTCTGGCTTCTCTAGCAGGTTCGTCTATTTCGTGAATTAAGGCAAAATCTATATATATAATTCTCTTCTTGGATATCCTAGAAAACACCAAGCTGTAAGCGTGCCTAGCAGCCCCCTCACTTCCTCTCTAAGCATATCCCTACCACCAGACAATGTGAGGGTGGGCCTCACATCCTTAACGACCTACTGATAGTGTTTTAAAGCAAATATTTTCAGTGGCAGCATTGGTACTGTCGAATTCACCAATTGTGAATGACTGAAAAGTAGAAAATAAAACAACTAAATAGCGGCGTATGATACGCCGCGGGTCGGCTCGTATGTTATATTGGACTTGTATAACTGATTTAAACTCGTGATCTCTCACTAGTAGATAATAATTTGGCTAAGAAATTGCTCATTATACGTTTATAATTAATGATTGAAATGTTTATAATAGGTTTTTTTATTAGTATAAAAATTTAATTAGTATTTTCATATGATTTATTTTGTAATGTATATTAATTTAAAGTAGGTTATAACATACACTCTCTTCGCATCGCTAAGCCAATTACGGGAACAGGACATTTCCCCCCTGCCAATTACCCCCCGGACATTCCACCCCACCCACCCCCCCCGACATTACCCC
>NW_026734153.1:27500-29548 GCF_028476545.2 Physella acuta
AAAAGACTAAGGGAAGGCGATTTATTTGGTCTAATGTCAAAATAACGTTCTTTAAATGTTGCGAAAATAAAAATTGAATAAAAAAAAAGTTTCTTTGCGTCATTGGATATCTGTTTTTAATTGATTAGCCAATGAAAACGTTGCAAAATGTAAACATTGCTTGCGGCAGTGGGTGATCTACAGCACGTGAAGCCCTGCACGAGATGACCTCATTTTCAACTCAAGCGAACAGGAAAAAAATGGCTCTGGTTTGATATCTGTTCTTTCAGGGCTTCGGGTGCTGTTTCCTATTCGACCACACCCAGTTGGGGATTAAATCTCACACAAATTACTGACATGTTCACATACACATAACACTCATTACTGACACTCATTGCTGGCATGTTTACATACATATAACACTCATACTGACACTCATTGCTGACATTTCACATACACATAACACTCATACTGACATTTTCACACGTATTTAACACTTATTACTGACATTGTCACACATATTTAACACACATAATAAAATTTTCACACATATTTAACACTTATTACTGACATTTTTTTTTACACATATTTAACACTTATACTGCATTCTTGCATTAAAAATTAAAAAACAAGTTAATAAAAAGTCTAGTGACAATTTAAGCGCAATTTCCTTAATTAATGTTTTGTGACCAAACGAAAGGAAATTTTTGAAAACTTTCTTCGGCAATATTGTTCTAAATTATGGCAGCAATCGATTGGTAAATGTTTCAAGTCGCTAAGTGGTCTGGTCCATCCATCCATTAATCCATCCATCCATCCATCCATCCCATCCATCCATCCATCCATCCATCCATCCATCCATCCATCCATCCATCCATCCATCCATCCATCCATCCATCCATCCATCCATCCATCCACCATCCATCCCATCCATCCATCCATCCATCCATCCATCCATCCATCCATCCATCCATCCATCCATCCATCCATCCATCCATCCACCATCCATCCATCCATCCATCCACATCCATCCATCCCATCCATCCATCCATCCATCCCATCCATCCATCCATCCATCCATCCATCCATCCATCCATCCATCCATCCATCCATCCATCCATCCATCCATCCATCCATCCATCCATCCATCCATCCATCCATCCATCCATCCATCCATCCATCCATCCATCCATCCATCCATCCATCCATCCATCCATCCATCCATCCATCCATCCACCATCCATCCATCCATCCATCCATCCATCCATCCATCCATCCATCCATCCATCCATCCATCCATCCATCCATCCATCCATCCATCCATCCATCCATCCATCCATCCATCCATCCATCCATCCATCCATCCATCCATCCATCCATCCATCCATCCATCCATCCATCCATCCATCCATCCATCCATCCATCCATCCATCCATCCATCCATCCATCCATCCATCCATCCATCCATCCATCCATCCATCCATCCATCCATCCATCCATCCATCCATCCATCCATCCATCCATCCATCCATCCATCCATCCATCCATCCATCCATCCATCCATCCATCCATCCATCCATCCATCCATCCATCCATCCATCCATCCATCCATCCATCCATCCATCCATCCATCCATCCATCCATTTTTTTTAAAAATGTTATTCAATGTACAGAAACCTCATTCAAACTATGTATAAGAGCTATTTCCCTTAAAAAAAATCATATTTTCCCATACGCATATTTTGTTACTTATTTAAACAACATGTTTTCTAAACTCTACCACCACAGAGACTAAATTTACGGAAGATCATCGGCAGATATACAATTTCATCAGGTAAATTTAAAGCGTCATGATTTGTAATAGATCAGCTAAAATATCTAAACCATCTCAAGTGGGGGGCATACACTCCACGATGATAAACAAAGCGCTTAAATATTTCGTCTATAATAAACATTCAATTACCAGTTGTAATGCCACTCAGTTTTTTCTATCTATGATAAACTCCAACTTGTAAACATGTGAAAGTATTGTTAACTTATCAGACTAAATGTCTCGACCAAGGATTTAG
>NW_026734154.1:0-73980 GCF_028476545.2 Physella acuta
CTCTACCGCTAGACCACTCAATCCCATTGTACTATATGTGGCGTATATGATCTATTTC
Source organism: Physella acuta (assembly GCF_028476545.2). Taxonomy (NCBI): domain Eukaryota; kingdom Metazoa; phylum Mollusca; class Gastropoda; family Physidae; genus Physella; species Physella acuta. Next base: position 59 of record NW_026734154.1, read on the forward strand.
GTAAGTATTGACAAAGTAGTACTTTTGTAGTACTTTCGATCTAGATGTAGATCTATAACAGTCCTTTGATGATACATGGATACTGAATCGTCATCCCAAAAGGGTAAACTAACTTTTAATGAGCTATGCAAGGTTACTAAAGTGCCTCATGGAACATCTAGTTTTCTGGACACTGGACAAGATCTGACTTCAATGTTTTATTAGCGATGTATTCGTAACTACAACGAGCATCAATGTATCGCAACCAGCCAAATAATGAAATATACCGATGTATTCCTGCGTCACAAAAAAAAAAAAGGGTGCGGCCCGAACCGGGTGATACCCGTCTTAGGGACGCCACAATGGGATTATCCATAAATGACGTTCACGCTTTTTTTTGACGATTTTACCTCCTCACTCCCCTCCGTCAGACCGTCACAAAAACAAAAAACAACGTCACACCTCAGCCTACAACCTCCCTCAAAATCTTGCCTAAATTCTGTCAACATAATTTTAATCAATTCCTATAACAATTCATTAAAATAGTTTTCTAAAACGCGAAATATCGGCTAAAATTCGTTTTCTAGCTTTGCAACATTGCTTTTTTATAATGCAAAAGTGTGATGTCACACTATCTGACCCCCCCCCCCCCCCTCCCCATCATCAAACACCGTCACCACAAAAATTACTGACCCCCCCCTTCCTCCTACGATTGTGACGTCATCTATGGACGACCCCTATGTGTATTTCAATTTCAGTTTTACACCAGTCATGCTTGATTAAATTTGTTTATTTCATAAATACCTTCAGACAAGGAGAAGAGGGAATGCTTGTGAACGAGGCGTATAGAAATGTTTATGAAAAGAAATGTTTATGAAGAGAAATGTTCATGAACCGGACAAGTGGACGGCCGACCAGTCGCTTGTTCAGGTTCAGTTCACTAACGACAGTCATGATAAACTTGTCGTTTCACGGCCCGTTCTATTTTTAGCTGCGTGGGTGTCTATGCTGTCACTCACGCCTTGTTGGCGCTGATAGCTACAGGAGGGTGGGGGGTGGAGTGGTGGAGGGGTGGGGAGGATGGGCGGGGAGGAGGGGGTGGGGAGGAGGGGGTGGGGAGGAGGGGGTGGGGAGAGGGGGTGGGGTGGGGAGGAGAGGGTGGGGTGGGGAGGAGAGGGTGGGGTGGGGAGGAGAGGGTGGGGTGGGGAGGAGAGGGTGGGGTGGGGAGGAGAGGGTGGGGTGGGGAGGAGAGGGTGGGGTGGGGGAGGAGAGGGTGGGGTGGGGAGGAGAGGGTGGGTGGGGAGGAGAGGGTGGGGTGGGGAGGAGAGGGTGGGGTGGGGAGGAGAGGGTGGGGGTGGGGGGGAGGAGGAGGGTGGGGTGGGGAGGAGAGGGTGGGGTGGGGGAGAGAGGGTGGGGTGGGGGAGGAGAGGGTGGGTGGGGAGGAGAGGGTGGGGTGGGGGAGGAGGGTATATGAAGGAGGGCTGGGGAGGAGGGGGGTAGAGAGGAAGAGTGGGGGAAGGGGTACAGAGGAGGGATGGGGAGGATGGTTGGGGAGGATGGGGAAGAGAGCTGGGGAGGATGGGGAAGAGAGGAGGGGTGGGGAGGATGGGGTGGGGAGGATGGGTGGGGAGGATGGGGTGGGGAGGATGGGTGGGGGTGGAGAGGTGGGGAGGATGGGTGGGGTGGAGAGGTGGGGAGGATGGGTGGGGTGGAGAGGTGGGGGAGGATGGGGAAAGAGGAGGGGTGGGGACTATGAGGTGGGGAGGAATGGGTTGGATGGAGGGGTGGGGAGGTGGTTAAAGAGGGGTATTCGAGTAGCGAGAGGGAGGTTGTGAGCAGGGTGGATCTTCCCTAATTCTTTCCCATATCCCCGTCGTTTTCCTGTCATGTATAAGTCATCACATCAGTTCCCGTCATGTATAAAAAAATATGAATGTATTACGGATTTGAACTGGAATTACCTCATAGGCACATAGGTTAAAGTTCACCTGGTTCAGAGACCTCGGCGTATGAACCCGAATTCGAACTTGACTCTCGGTTTAGCAGTCTAGCTTGCTACCGCTAGGCCTCGCTGTCCCTTATAGTCTAATTAAAATAAAAAGTTTGTTAAAGTCCTATCAATTAAACGTTTGTTATCGTCTAATTAATGAAAAGTTCATTATACTCTAATTAGTAATGAAAAGTTGGTTAGTTTCTTATTCTATCTGATGTATAGTTTGTTAGTTTATTATAGTCTAATTAACTAAAAGATTCGCATGTATTCACATGTAAATGTATCGATTAGGGTTAAGTAAGGGCTATGGTTTAAAAAAATTACAAGAATGGATCAATTAGACTACCAACTAATGACCGCTTGCTACTGTAAAACTGAAGTGCCTGATTATTTGTAAAATATAGAAATCAAATCTGAAAAAAACCAAAGATAGGCTATTTAAATATGTTTTTACCAATACTAAAATCAAACAGACGAACACATTATTGATTCGTTACACGAGGTTGAGTTTGACTAGACCCCCCCCCCCCCCCCCCCCGCCCCCTTACTTTAACAATTAATTACAGCCATATTCATTTTCTAGGAACGGAAGCAAGTACGACTCATAGTGAACACCCAAGTATTTCTTTAGGCAATAAAGAGAGTACAATTTCTCTTCCGGGAATAATTCCTGTGGTTATTTTTTTCTTTCCAGATGACCGTAATAATTCGAAATTTTAATTGCCGAAAAGCACTTTTCAAACAAAGAAACTTTTGTTTTTAGTCGTGTTTGTAAATTGCTCTTTTGAGTCAAGAAAGTCAACAGAAACAGATGAGTTAACTTTTTTTTCTCTATGTTCAGAGTTTCTTTCAGATATTTTTCTATAGAGGTTGGGTGTACTTTAAACGTTGTGAGAGGGGGTTGGTGTGTGTGTGTGGGTGGGAGGGGGTGGAAGCTGATTAAAGTATACATTATCTATATAATTTTTTTTTCTATTTCGTCCGGGGAGGGGGGGGGGGAGGTACGTACTTGGAGTGGGGAGGGGGCGGTGTTGGTGTATGTGTGCTCTGGGGAGGGGTGGTGTCCTGTAAAACTTGACACTCTGGGGAGGGGGCGGTATCCTGTGAAACTTGACACTCTGAGGAGGGGGCGGTGTACTGTAAAACTTGACACTTTGGGGAGGGGCGGTGTCCTGTAAAACTTGACACTCTGGGGAGGGGGCGTGTACTGTAAAACTTGACATCTGGGGAGGGGGCGGTGTATTATAAAACTTGACACATGACGCCATCGCAAAATACGTTTGTCTGGCCAGTGTACTGACCACATCATACAATGATAAAGGTTCGCATTTCCCATTAGGACTGCCTTGTCTATAGTCTGGAGTACATGAGAAAGGATATGCCGGGTGGGGGGGGGGGGGGGTCTAGGACGTTACTCCATGTCAATCTCCTACCTCCCCCCTTTTTTGTTGAGAGTATCCAATATAGGCTATATGGAATAGACAAGGAAATAGGAAAGTGTAAAACAGGTTAGTTTTAACACTAGCTCTAAAGATAGCACTATCTATAATATTATGGTTAGGGCTAGGTTTAGAGGTCGACAGGGGCTGGGGTGGGATATTTTCTTACTTTTTTTTGACAAGGAAGGGTGGGTGAATCTAGAAGGTAAGGGGGGTTGAGAGAGGGCCATGTCTTGTTTCTGAGATTGATGACAGAAAAAGTAGACTAAATACAGATTTTAAGCATTGGATTAACACGGCTGTTAAACTATTGTGATCAACTTCAAATCGGCTCTTATAGGGACACCGTCATTACACTGCAAATGAAGGGTTGTAATCTATGGAACGGGGTGGTTGACGGTAGAGCAAAAGACTACTAACCCGAAAAGTTCGAGTTCGGATCCTGGGTTCGAGTCCGTAGAACATCCCAGAATCGACCTAACTCTGATGGATACCTTACTTACTTTTTTTAAAAAGTAAAGGAAACTGGGCATAGTGCTCACGACACTATCACTTAACAAATGCCGAGGTCACCGAAACAGGTGAACTCTACTTCATCAACCCCAAGTACCATCAGGTTCTAGAATATAGCTTCACAATGAACTTATAACCAGAGGCGTAGCGACCCTTCTCGGCGCCCGGGGACAAACTTTCAATTCGCCCCCCCCCCCCCCGGTCAAACTCAATTAGCCCCCCCCCCCCCCCCCCCCCCCCGAGGACAAACTTTCAATTTGGCGCCCACCCCTATATATTTTTTTATCCTAATATATAAAACGCCATGTGCGCTCTTCTCTCTCTCTCTCTCTCTCTGTCTGTCCGCAAAAAATTTTCGCCGGACATCACGTCAGAAACGGCAGCGATATATGGAGAACTTTATACGGACTTTTGTTGAAAATAATATGTTAGATGTTTTAAATGTATAACCACAATTTTAGTTAAAGAAGAAAAATAAAAATTAAAGGCGTATTCGAATGTAGAGAAACAGTATTATTTATGCAACCGGAAAAGCATTAATAAATGTGAAAAAGAACGCATAAAACTGTGACGTCACTATTGCTTATACATTAACTAATGACGTCATCTGCCGTGTTTTGAATAAAAAGAAATGAACTATTTCATTCAAATTTGATTTAGATCTACGTACACTATGAAATGTATACAATACAATTTTTCCGGCCTAAACTCATAAAATTTATTTTACGTATTTGGATTCTAGATCTAGAGATTCTAGATCTAGACTAAATCTACGCAATAACTAGATCTAGACGTAGACGCTAAGATCTAGATTTAGACTCTAACTTCTCTAAAATCAATTCCAAAAATAAATTTCTATATTAGGACTAAACTATTTCAAGACTTATTTATTTTATACAAAATCTTTGCTTGGAACTGGCTAATTTGGGATAAAAAATTTAATTTGAAAGAATAGGCATATTCGCGTAAGTTAAGATTTTAAAATACGTGTTTCATTCTCCGTAATTTATAAGGTGCCTAAATAGCGGAGATGTTAGTGTACTATAAACCACGCAGGTTGTGCGGGTTCGAGACACACCAAGTTAACTTGGTTCATATATTTTTTTATTATTATGCTCGGGCTAAACTTAAAAAAAAAATTCTTTTAGGAATCTAGATCTAGATTGTCGGGTGTCCGATAGGGCACTTCCCGGCGCCGCAGGCGCTTCAAATTTGGCAGGATCTTGCCTTGGGGCGACAGAACACGGGGGCCGGTTGGCCGAAAAGTCTACGATGAGGGGGTCAAAACTGACCTCGACTGACCGGTACCTTATATGAGCTATAAATCGAAAAAAAATGTCCACGGAGGAACCTCTTCATAACTCTTGAGGTCGTAGACCGACCCTCGGGCGAATTAATTAAGCATGCAAATTCTCAATGTTTTCGAAAGCCTAAGCGAAGCTGGGCAGCATGCCTAGTATATTTATAATGCAAAACTGCATTTTTTTCCCAACCCATTTCGGCGCCCCCTAGGGTCGGAGCCCGGGGACATATGTACCCCCGCCCCCCCCCCCCCCTCGCTACGACTCTGCTTATAACTTTATACGTCCGACTCTATTCTCGTATATTATCACTTCTAACTCATAAAAGTACATTACATTCTCTATAGTTCACGCGAACGAACTTTACTTTTTGTACAAACTATTTTTAAATTAACTAAAAAATATGACATCAAGGCCTTCGATAAAAATAAAATCGTGTCCTATTAATTTTCCAGTTATTTTAATTACGCCCCTGATCCATTACTGTCAGAATGAGGCTCATAGGGTCATATCTCTTCTGGCATGCCGGGTAATGAATTGAAGCCCACAAAAAAGTAGCAACTTTTACGACAATCAATTTATCAAACGTCTGTGAACTTGCTTTTTTAACGTTCATGGAACTTCCATGCAGAGGCGTAGCGAGTGCGGGGCGGGGGGTGCGGGCTGCACTGGGTGACACCATTTAGGGGGGGGGTGACACTAAGGAAAAAAATAGCAAAAGTTACAGAAGAAAAATGCTTTTTTAGACACTTCAATTAATAATTAATGAAAGTTATATAGTCTTTTAGGTACAAAATCGACAATTATTACAAAGGGGTTGGGGTGACACCATGACGTAAACTTGCTAACTTTAGAGAAAACAATGCTACTTCTAACTATATTATTAAGAAACTAAATAAACATCGTTACCATTACGACTGCGGTAATTAAAGCTTATAAACATACATGTACACGTATGTGGCATATATTTAAATTAAATTATAGGCAAAAGAGCGCACAACAAAAGAGCGCACGACTAAAGAGCGCCGACATAAGAGCGCAGTCAATTCAGAAAAACACATGTACGCTAAATGAATATGACATTATTAACACTTGTTTTAATTAAATAAAATGCGGTACGATAAAACGACATGTGTTTATTTATATATTATGATTAATATGTTATGAATGCGGTTTGAAAATATTTCTAACCCAAGTAACATAGAGAAGATCGAATAACAGAAAGGGAAAGCTATTATATTGGTCGAAGGCTACAGATATCGAAAGGACAGATCAAATGCTGATGGAAGTACGACATGGAGATGCTGCAAGGAAGATGGCTGCCGAGGACGTATGAAAATGCTGAACGATGTTGTTCTGTTTTCATCGGAACACAATCACGCTCCTGATCCGGCTAAAAACGAAGCAGCGAAAGTTGTTTCGGCTATACTGGTAGTGGAAGGGGTGGAAAAACCAAGGCGGATTATACAACAAGCCAGAGCAGGAATTTCGATGGAAGTAGCACATCATTTGCCGGCATACGTCGCTTCACAACGTGCAATAGAAAGACAGAGAAAACGCAAGCAGCTGCCATACCCAAATCCGCAGAACGTTGCGCTTCGCTATTGCTATTTGGAATTTCCATAATCGCTGAAAATCTACCCCGTACAAACAACTGTCATTCCAACAAACGGTAGATTGCAATCAACCTTCTGTTTATAAATTGATCAACCAGTTTCGTCTGGAACAAGATCACATCGAAATCGAAGTGAAACGTCATCTAGCTGGAGTTAATCAACCAGGAGCTTTAAAGAACAAATAAGTTCAGCTGAACCGAAGATTGCAGGTGATTGCTTCAACCTATGCTAATGATTCAATGAGGTATAGCTCGCAACTTAGCATTATAAATGCAATATATAAAACGTTTTATTAATTTGAACTTATTTTCATTTTTGTTATATTTCATTTGAGTTTATATTCTCACTTTAGGCCTAACATTTACAATCTTCAAATCGAATTTGAATGTAATCGTTCATTTCTTTAATATTCTAAAATCGGAAGATGACGCAACTAGTTTTGTGTTCTTTCATTTGTTACGTCATTGTCAATTGTGTTCTTGTTACAACTATAAACAGTTTTCCGGTTGCATAATTAAAATTGTTTTTCTTCATTCGAATATGCCTTTATTTTTTATTTTCTTCTTTAAATAAAGTTTTGTTTATACATTTAAAACATCTCACATATTATTTTCAACAAAAATCCGTATCAAGTTCTTCATATATCGCTGAAGATATATGATAAGCTGTGAAAATATTTTGCGGACAGAGAGAGAAAATTGCGAATATGGGCTTTTATATATTGGATAGGTGAAGACTAAGCCTATGCGTCTAGTTCAGGGGTCGGCAACCTTTTGAAGCGGAAGAGCCAAAAGTTACAATTTTCAAAATTTCCCTGGTTTTAAAGAGCCACTAACATTTTTTAATTTCAATTTTTTTTTTAAAGAGTATTAGTATTTGTTCAAGGAGCTGGAGAGCCGCATCTTGATATCAAAAGAGCCGCATGCGGCTCGCGAACCGCAGGTTGCCGACCCCTGGTCTAGTTAAACAGTGGCGAAGACTAAACCTTTGCGCCTAGTTAGACAGTGGCGAAGTCTAAACCTTTGCGCCTAGTTAAACAGTGGCGAAGACTAAACCTTTGCGCCTAGTTAAACAGTGGCGAAGACTAAACCTTTGCGCCTAGTTAAACAGTGGCGAAGACTAAACCTTTGCGCCTAGTTAGACAGTGGCGAAGACTAAACCTTTGCGCCTAGTTAGACAGTGGCGAAGACTAAACCTTTGCGCCTAGTTAGACAGTGGCGAAGACTAAACCTTTGCGCCTAGTTAGACAGTGGCGAAGACTAAACCTTTGCGCCTAGTTAAACAGTGGCGAAGACTAAACCTTTGCGCCTAGTTAGACAGTGGCGAAGACTAAACCTTTGCGCCTAGTTAGACAGTGGCGAAGACTAAACCTTTGCGCCTAGTTAGACAGTGGCGAAGACTAAACCTTTGCGCCTAGTTAGACAGTGGCGAAGACTAAACCTTTGCGCCTAGTTAGACAGTGGCGAAGACTAAACCTTTGCGCCTAGTTAGACAGTGGCGAAGACTAAACCTTTGCGCCTAGTTAAACAGTGGCGAAGACTAAACCTTTGCGCCTAGTTGAAAAATTAACTAGGACACGTAATCAAACTAGTCGCTGATCGGAAGACACGTGAGAAACTAGTCGCTGATCGGAAGACACATGAGAAACTAGTCGCTGATCGGAAGACACATGAGAAACTAGTCGCTGATCGGAAGACACATGAGAAACTAGTCGCTGATCGGAAGACACGTGAGAAACTAGTCGCTGATCGGAAGACACATGAGAAACTAGTCGCTGGTCGGAAGACACGTGAGAAACTAGTCGCTGATCGGAAGACACGTGAGAAACTAGTCGCTGATCGGAAGACACGTGAGAAACTAGTCGCTGATCGGAAGACACGTGAGAAACTAGTCGCTGATCGGAAGACACGTGAGAAACTAGTCGCTGGAAGAAGGAGAAGACACGCAAACCCCGTGACGCGCAAGACTGAAGCAATATTCGCACTCAGGGCGCGGGCCTCCAAGGAGACACACGAATTAATTTCTAAATTGAAAAAGTGTTATTACAAGCTTTTATCACGTTCATTATGTGCGCAATGGTTTTTAGTCATGCAACTGTATTGTAAATTTTTAAAAATTAAAGTACTTAAATTTTTTATATATTTTCTATATAAATTCTATTTTGTTCGGGGGACGAGCGATAGACCCACACCCCCCCCCCAACCACCTTCGAAAGTATGCCTGAAATCCCTCTCACTTTATGTATAACGTCACTTTGCCAAATATACTTCCGTTACGCAAAGTGCGCCCTCGTCAGTATACGTCAGTAGGTTTTGAAACTGTTTGGTGTGTTCTGTTTAAAATGGCGTGAGAACCTTGAGTGTACGTTAATCACTCACAGAAATAATGAGGTAGAACATACTTCGGTGACCACCCATGTGTCACGGACGTAGAGTGGCACTCTCGGGAGCACCCAATTACGCTACCTCAGAGGTACCGCGTACGGCCCATGGCTACTTAAAACTAACATAGGCGCCATCGTGCTCATAGGATAACACAAAGTGCCAAAATAGCATCCTGTTAACAATGATGCTGATTGCGTCATTCGCTAAGGTGACACAGATGAACAGGATTTTTTCTTCAACACGTAAAAAAAAATATTTGACGTGTTTTAAACATCAGTGTGACTGATGCAATATGTTAGCATTACTAATTGTCTATTATTAGATGCTCGATCTCAATTTCTGATTGGATCGTCTAAAAATAGATGTTAATTGCATCATTCGCAAAGTGACGAAATTGTTTGGCTTTTTTTTTACGGACAAAAAGAAACATCCCAGTTAATAATCTAACCTTGGTTAATTTTTATTATTATTAAAATAAAACGTATTACAGAGCCCTCAGTGGACCATGTGAGCCTTTGGAGGCCGAAACTGAAGTTTTTGTTCGCAGCCAAATCGCACGCTACCAGGGCGCCGTCGGACACGCCTGGTTCAATTTAGTGAGCGACTGTAACTGATTTTTTTTTACAGAACCATTCCCTTGAGTGCAGAGGCGTGGCGACCCGGGGACACACTTTTCGATTTGCACCCCCCCCCCTCAAGATTTCCATTTGCACCCCACCCTCAAATTTTCGATTTGCACCCTCTCAACCTTTCAATTTATTTTTCCAACCCATTTTGGCGCCCCCTAAGGTGGGCGCCCGGTCCCCCCCCCCCCCCCCCCCCGCTACGCTACTGCTTGAGTGTTCTAATGAACACACCAAAGTTTGATGAACCTTGATTTTCATTTGATTGTTTTGTTGATATATATTTTATTACTAGGCATGCTGCCCAGCTTTGCTTAGGCTTTCGAAAACATTGAGAATTTGAATGCTTAATTAATTCGCCCGAGGGTCGGTCTACGACCTCAGGAGTTATGAAGAGGTTCCTCCGTGGACATTTTTTTTCGATTTATAGCTCATATAAGGCGCCGGTCAGTCGAGGTCAGTTTTGACCCCATCATCGTAGACTTTTCGGCCAACCGGCCCCCGTGTTCTGACGCCCCAAGGCAAGGCAAGATCCTGCCAAATTTGAAGCGCCTGCGGCGCCGGGAAGTGCCCTATCGTGCACCCGACAACTTTGCTTTATATATTATAGAGATTAGCAAATGGCATAGATAAACAAAGATTTCAATAAAGTAATTAAGGCCTGAAATACTTTAGTATAGAAATGTATTGTTTGATAAAGATTCTAGATCTAGGTAGGGTCTACATCTGTGTAAGTCTAGTTTCTCCGTAGATCTAGATCATCTAGATCTAGATCTAGATCTAGAATACTAATTAAATTTTTTTAAAGTTTAGCCCGAGCAAAATATAAAAAAATAGATTAACCAAGGTGACTTGGTGCGTCTCGAACTCGCACCACCTGCGTGAGTTTAAGTACACTATCATCTCCGCTATATAGGCACCTTAGACAACACGGAGGATAAAAGACGTATTTTAAAATCTTAACTTACGCGAATATGCCTATTCTTTCAAATTAATTTTTTTTTATCCCAAATTAGCCAGTTCCAAACAAAGACTTTGTATAAAATAATTATGTCTTGAAATAGTTTAGTCCTAATATAGAAATTTATTTTTGGAATAGATTCTAGAGAAGTTAGAGTCTAAATCTAGATCTTAGCGTCTACGTCTCGATCTAGAAATCTAGATCTAGTTATTGCGTAGATTTGTAGATTTAGATCTAGAATCCAAATAAATAAAATAAATTTTATGAGTTTAGGCCGGAAAAAATTGTATTGTATACATTTCATAGTGTACGTAGATCTAAATCAAATTTGAATGAAATAGTTCATTTCTTTTTATTCAAAACACAGCAGATGACGTCATTAGTTAATGTATAAGCAATAGTGACGTCACAGTTTTATGCGTTCTTTTTCACATCCATTAATGCTTTTCCGGTTGCATAAATAATACTGTTTCTCTACATTCGAATACGCCTTAAATTTTTATTTTTCTTCTTTAAGTAAAATTGTGGTTATACATTTAAAACATCTAACATATTATTTTCAACAAAAGTCCGTAAAAAGTTCTCGATATATCGCTGCCGATTCTGACGTGATGTCCGGCGAAAACTTTTTGCGGACAGAGAAAGAGAGAGAGAGAGAGATGTGCGAACGTGGGGATTTATATATTAGGATTTTACACAGTCCTTGATTCGTTAATATCCGCTTCCTGTTTCACTTTCGTTATAAAAAAAAAACCTTTCTGGAGGTTGATGATCACGAAAAAATTCAAATGGCATTACACAGCCTGGCTTATCGATCTAATCCCACATCTGCGCTTTATCTAAAATTAATTTCCAAAGATTGTCCATACTTTGCTTTGAAAAGCTTGGTATGCCTACAAAAAAATTAAACATTTTATCATTTAATGTTTTAAATCACCGTCCGTCCTACTCCCACTCAAGACAATACTTTTTATTTTTTTCATACTTAAACAAAATTCAAAATAGATCTAGAATCTAGATCTAGAATCTAGAAGCAGTTTTGACTAGCCTACAAGTACTACACAACAACTACTTACCTAAGTTACTTTACTTATTGATTATTAGTAGCAGTACACTCAACTACTGCTGCTAGACGACTACATTTATACTACTTAGAATCTAGTTAGTAGACACTAGACACTGGTGACTGTACACTCCACTCCACTGACTATGACAACACTACAGTTAATCTACAATACATACAGTCTACTGCTCTTACATGCACTCTCCAGTCTCCATCTACCTACACTTGCTGAGCCACTATAGTTAACTAATCTATATTGACTATATACTATATAGTGCTGCTACACTACAATTGACATACACTGATACAGCGGCACATTATTTAGGCCTATATTAGGCCTAAGTAATTAGTGTAACAGTAGAATAGAAGTCAAAAGAGTAGGCTAATCGTAGTCGTTTTATTTAAAATAAATTTTTAAAATGAAACATTTTCATTCATGATAAAGTATAAAGGCTTATTATTATTATTATACTGTATTTCAAGATCTAGCTAGAATTATATATTATCTTAAGAAAATTAGGCGGATGGAGTGATCATGTGGAAGAGAAAATGATGGCTGATCAGAGTTCGGAACCCCTTTTCAGATAATGCTTGTCAGCTGGAGACAGCTACCCATCCTTCCAGATTGTTCTTGGGTAGACAAAGGCAATGGAAGCAAATCCAGCAATTAACTTAAGCAGGCTGAAGTCAGTCTGGCACCTTATGGCGTAAAAGTGTTGACAATACTTAATTGTGTTGGAGGAAATCCCCTGTAATATATTACAATTGGATGGCATGGTCTAATGCTAGACTGCTATTACTGCTAACATGAAAAGTTTGTGTTCGAATCTGGTTTTAAGTCAGTGGAACGTCCCTGAGTCGATACTACTCTGATGGGTACCTAACCCATATTACTATTAGGGAAAGTAAAGTTGTTTGGGGCATAGTGCTGAACACACTATCCCTTCATTAGCTGAGGTCACAAAAACAGGTGAACTCTACTTCACTTGCCCCATGGACAGTCAGGTTCAAAAAGAGAATTTTACTTTTTTTTAAATTACAAATAAGTACGAAAAAACTAGAGGACATTTCTAGTCCATGGAATGAAATTGGATGAAATATAAATTATCGATTTATAGTATGTACAGAGATAAAAGTATGCAAGGAGATATTAGGCCATTCTATAAAAATTCCTGTCCCTCCGAGCATCAATACTACCCCCCTGATGTTCATGCCACATGCACACACTTGCCCCTACATAAAAATGTATACTTTGGTTTAGTGTTTGCAGTTAGTTATTATTTTATTAGCAATTAGTTTTATTATTATTTAGGGCTTGTTGTCATTGCTTGCTAGTATTAGTGATGTAGTTAATCAAAATGAACAATATACATATTTTAAAAAAAAACCTGTTTCAAATAATCACACAGCTTTTTATCTTTGTTTACAGAGATGTCAGTATTCAAGTCTTAGTGCATTGTCTAAACACTCTCCAGCATTAAACTACAACTACAAGAGAGAAGAAAAATGTACAGCTTCATCAACCTTATTAAAACCTATGTTATGCATTAGTGGTTTGTATAAGCATAGCCAGTTAATACCCAAGCTGTTGATTTGCACACAACCATTTGGAGATAAGTCCAGTTATACTAACAGCACAACAGCAAGCTCGAGCTATAACAGCATTGTTGTAAGGACGTACGCACAAGACCACACGCTGAATATTTCTACTGACAACAGCGAAACGCATTCACAAAAATCTAAGAGTAATAGAGAAGAATGGCCTTCACCTGAAATGAAACTACATTTAACTAATTTAGTGGGTATTTTTGTTTAATAAAATATAGTCACTTACTAATTAATTATTAATTTCAACTGTATAAATCTTAAAATGTTTTATTTATAAATTTACATTTTAAAATTTGAGGCAATCTGCTTATTATATTATGGTAGTAATAAGATAACACAGTAGTTTTTGAAAAGTTTAAATATATGATGTGGTGTAATCCATGTTCATCGACACACAATACTTTTGCCACCATCTTGTCTGTCTTTTATTTCATTATGGCTGGAAAGAGAATTTTTAAAAATTTGTAACATTTAAAAACATAATTTCAAATTTGTTTAAATTTTAAAATCTTTTCTCAGGTTTCTACTATGTTTAATAGCCAACACGAATATAGTCTCATGCGTAAGGATATTGTTTTAGAAAACAATTTATTTGGTGAAGAAAAAACAAGCAGGTAAGATGTGAGGGTGTCATGAATCTCATAGAATACACAAACCAACACAATTGAGGCTAGGTATCACAGTCTCTTTTATTTCTCCTCAAATACGCGTCAATCAACCTGTTTGCTTTCACTCCAACCTACCACTGTTCTCCGCATTCATTCCTACATCATTACTACACACCACCTTTCTCTCGCTCACAACACAACCGCTGTCACTCGACCAGTCGCTTCCCTTGTACCCTTGTTCATCTGTACAACAACATACACGTCAACACACCCGGCCTCGCGTCTCGCTACATGATACATACATACACACACACAGTGATCCATTCCACGTATTCACATTTCATACACATTACATCACCACATAAGACAGCTCCTAAAGAAGTGGTTCTTTTTTAAGAATGTATTTGATTTATTAATTTTTAACAGTATTATTTTCATATTAGTAGGTTGGACAGCTGTGTTATCTGAATTGTAATCTCTTCAAAACATTTTTTCTTTTCAGTGGCGTGTTTGCCTATGCTATTGAACTACTAAGAATCAGACTCAAATTTCACTCTCACCACACAAAAATAACAATTGAGGTTAAAGACAGTGAGGTTTCTGAATCAGATAAAAATGTGTTTTTGGTGTACTGGAAAATGATGGGTAAGTGTTCTGGTCCTGTCAACAAGTTTAAGTTCATCATACACAGCATAGTTTTTTCCATTTATTCTAAGACAGGATTTTGATGTTTAAAAAAAATTCCATATAAATTAATTAATCAACAAAAAAAAAAGCAATAAAATTTTTAAAAATATATATATTTTTTTTTCAAACATGTAGCAGATTTCCTTTATGAAATTTTTTTTTTTACTATTTGTGCAGGGGTTCCTCAAAACAGTGTTTTTAAGTTTTGGCAGAACTTTAATTTTCAGGCCTCAAAAAAAGATTTTACTGAGTGAGTAAAATTCTTATAATTGATACAATTTTGTCTCTTATAAATAGCTTTGTCTTTTGGAGAACATAGTTGTGTAAAGTGTGCACACTAATCATTTGTCCTCTACTCACACTATTATCACACTATTATTGGTTTTTTTTATGTTTCTGAAAAAGTTGAGGAATTAACACAAAAGCTTGAAAACTCTGGTATTGAAAAAACTATTTGTGGCGTCATTTTTATTTATTGCCTTCACTTTTATAATTAACACATGTCCAGAATTGATCCGCGTACACCGTCATTCTTCTGTGTATAGCTTATTGTTAACTCAGGTATTAGAAAATTATAATCTATATCAGTTTGACATTCTGCAATATGTAAAATATGTAACATTCATCTTTTCCCATTCATGCCCAAGATGTATGGGGCAGATAAAGTAGAGTTCATCTGTTTCAATGACCTCGGCATGCTGAGGGATAGTGTAGTCAGCACTATGACTAGCCATCTTAGTTTCCTGAATGTGAGTCAGGTACCCATCCGAGCTGGGTGGACTTAAGGATGTCCTACAACCTTGATCTGGTGATCTGAACTGAAGACTTTTGAGCTTACATTCATATGCTCTATCATCAGTGTTTCTTCCAGACTTTTTTCTCCTGGGGGGGGGGGGTAGACTTTCTTCGGGGGGCGGACACTGTTAAAAGTATATATTTTCTATATAAATTTCATTTCATGCCTGGAAGAAACTCTGTCTATCATCTGACCGCACCCCCATGATTTTACATTACATATGAAATTTAATTTTTCATATAATAACTGATGATATTGATACATACTAAAAATACTCATACATTTTCCATTTCATTTGAAAGATTACTGCATGGCGTCTCATATTTTCACATCGGTGATGATGGATTCATCTCTAAACACAGACTTGACAAAGTGGGTATATTTTTAAATATAATTCTTTGGTTCGAAAATTGAAGGCTAAAAATGAAACATCTTATGTCACATAACACTTTGTAAAATCTAGCTTCTGAAATGTTGTGTATTTCTTAAATCTTTTACTGGATCTTGTTCTCCCACTCAGCTTTTCCTTTTGTGTGTATTACTTGAATATACATCAGCAGGGGTTCATATGGCCTCTTGCAAGTCCGGAGAATGTATGGAGTATTAAAACCGTATTTCTGATTAAAAAATTATGAAAATCACTGGCTTTGGGGCTGGTTTAAAAACAAGTCTGGAACCTAAATTAATCAATTTAAAAAATGATAAACGAAAATTCAGAAAACTTGTGACAAGTGTTTGCATCCATTTAGAAAAAATGCTATAAATTTAAAATGCCTTTGGTAGTACTCAGCACAACATTCAAACCATGGTACAATCCCCTGCGTAGTCAATTAGTTTACACTAGAGGGTTATGGCAATGTAACCAGTTGTGTACAATAATACAATGGTGTGAGAGGTCAGAACCGCTTTGAGAATAAATATATCACTTCTCTCCATTATTCACAACAAGGCTTTAAAGGTTTTTTTTTTCTTGTTTTTTCTAAATTCAGGACTTGGTGTTATAAAATTGTTGCGTAATAATGGCAAAATATATAAAAATTATAAAGTTTCAAGAAAAATTACTTTAGAAAATATAGACCTTTGTCAATTAAAAGAGAAAAAAATGGAATTAAAAAAAATGTTTATTGATCTTAATTTTTAAAATGTTATGTTACATATTTAATGTTGATTTTCAGGCTGCACCTCACAAGAAAATTGACAGCCAGGATAAGACTATTTCGCAGATAAATCTCGGTCTTAAGGAATGATGATAGTTAATGTAAAAATTCATTGGATATTCTTATTGCTGCTAACCCAATGACATTTTAAAGACTCCAATGAAAAGGCTAATGCTAAGATTGTTTTTTACATTTACTGAAATGTTTTTCATTTGTCACTTATTTTGATTGAGAAAAACAAGTGACATGTTTGTATTTGATGTGAAGTATTTGCTAATGTAATTGTACAGTAGGTCTATATGATATATATATATATATATATATATATATATATATATATATATATGTGAGCGGGTGAATGGATTATTTATTTTGTATTATTTTATTTGTTGCGAATCTGGGAGTGCATGGTGGTCCAATGGGGAACAGGCCACGGGGTCCCCCTTCCGTCCGAAGCGGTCAGTATATAAACTGACCACTCGGATAATTTCTTTTTTTTTTGACCGCCAGAATGTAGGTCAGGTCAGCTTCTGTGGTCGCGCTTTGTGCGTTGGAGTGAGGTTGCTTGGGCAACTTGGCTGGGTGTTTTGTTATATATGAATTGTTTTGTTTGATTTAAAAAGTTTGTTGTGTACGTATTGTTTTCTACGTAATGTGTTGTACGTAAGGTATTGTACGTACTGGTTTTACGTAGTGTTTTGTTTGGTGTGGACTTTTGGATGTCGAGAATGGATGAAGGGAGGTTTCTGTGTGTCAGGGCCTGGACCATCCTAGACATCATAAGTCGGTGCAACACCAGCGAATGGTCGAACGTAATGTTTTGTTGTATATAAACTGTTTTGTTTGGTTTTGTTTTGTCTGTTTTGTGTATTCAGTAGTTTTTCCATTTTTTTATATTTTCATTGGTTCCATGAAATAAATTTTATTAAATTGTAAAAGTTTTTTTGTTTTTAATTTAGACTAAGGTTAGGTTATTAACCAGTCTGGGTTTAGCCGGGCTTGCACTGACCGGACAGTAGTAATAGATAAGCCTAGGGAAGGGTAGATAGATTTTAAAGGTATCCCCCCCTAGCAGGGCTTACATATATATATATATATATATATATAGATTTAATTAAACATTATATGTACATTTTTATTTATTCTAAAATAAAGCAATTATTATAGACTTAACAGATGTTGCCTTTAATTTTCTTTTCTATTTTATGTTAATTTGAAAAAAAATTATTTTAGAAATTGCATATATTTCAAAATATTAATTGGAAAAATTATATTCATAATTTCATATCACCTTTTCTCTATTCTGGATGTTGGAATACTTTAATACCAAAAACCTATTCTTAAAGGTAAACCAATTAAAAAAGTATTTACCAGATGCAAGCTGGCTACAAAAAACCTTCTCTATAAAACAACTACACACTGGGGCACATCCCCCCCCCCCCACCCTGGATGAAATAGGAAAAGAAAAAATTATATTGAAAATATATAGTGAATTAATACTATACAGCCTTCTTTAACTTAGTCCCTTATACCAAATGTTTCCAGTGCCCTTCTCCCCCCCCCCCCCTCCCCATGTGCAAGGGTAGCTACAACTTGTTTCAAATATTTAATACTTGCCTGCCCCCTCCCTGGAAATTTTAGATGCCCCCTCCCCCCATAGAGAGAAGTGATTGAAATAAACCTTTCATCATGTAACCCTCTTGAGCGTGCATAACCATGGCAGACATCCTGTGGTTTCTTTCATGAATGTTAGAAAGATCACATTCTTTTAAAAAAATAATTTGAATGTTGGTTAAATTTTCACTTATTGAATGAAATGTAAAGATTAATCATACTTTGCATTAACAAGAAAATAAGACAAAACCAATACACTTTAAAGAGTGTTTGGTTTAATAAAATATTAAACATTGTAGATCTAGTTTTAAAAAAGTTGTTGTTTTACTTTATTGAATACTAACAACAGAAGAAACATTTCCCATACACTCGTTTGAGGGGTTATCCACAAATGATGTTGCTTCTTTTAAAGAGCAATTTTTAACCCCCAACCCATTCTCAAATCACAAATAACCAGACCCCCTCCCCCTAAAATGACATCACATCCTACAATTCTCCTCAAAATTGCAGTTAATATTTTTAAAACATAAACTGCAACTATTTCTTTGTAGTTTTCATTGAGTAGGCAGCTCACAAAAAAAAAAATCTATTTAAAAAACGCAAAATAACGACTAAAATTTACTTTCTAGCACAGTGGCGTAGCGAGCTCGGGTGTCACCCGGAGTGGCACCCCCTCAAACTTTCAATTTGCACCCCCTTCAAACTTTCACTTTGCACCTCTTAAAAGACTATTTAACACTCAAAGTAATCACTTAATTAAGTGGAATGATCATTTTTCTCTATATATTCTGCTATTTTTTGCCTTGGTGTCACCCCCCTAAATGGTGTCACCCTGTGCGGTCCGCACCCCCCCTCGCTATGCCTCTGTTCTAGCATTACCTTTTAAAATGCAAAAAGTGTGTCATCACAATCACACTTTCTAACCCCCCTCCTCTCATTCGTCACACAATTCCGACCCCCCCCCCCCCCGCATCCCAGGGGTGTGACGTCATTTTAGACGCCCCCCCCCACGCCCCTGCACTAGAACACATTTGCGGTAACGGGCAAATGAAGTGTACTATTAGTATTACTAACGTGCTTTATTTAGATTATAAATATTAAGTCCTCGGCTGTTCGGAAAATTACACTTTGCTTTTTGTGTGATGCTGATTTGTACAGAATACGTTAAAAATACGCGTATCATAATTTACTTTTATTTTCTACTAAAGCTACGCTGAGTAAAAATAACATTAATATTAACAAATAATGTATTAATTTTTTATATGGCTGTGTTTTATATTAAAATTTTCCATTAGATGTTTTGCGCATTACAAATATAGATCTATTTGCATACACAAGGCGCAGGGCGCATAATTTCGTTGTCCTGCTAAACAAATTAAACTTTTTACGTCAAGTCCCAGTACTGCTGTGGAATTCTAGATGATCTCTAGTCTAGTTCCGCTTTCAGTCTTACGTTTCGATTCTCTATTATAATTAATCTTGCTAATCTAGATCTAGACACGATCTCTATATTATATTATATCGTTAAACTTGAGTTAAGCCTACTTGTTTTTAATACATATCCAAGTATGTAGGCCTAATCTTGCAATTTACAAAGCATTGTTTAGGCCTAAGTAATATTACATAGCTTTTAATTATTTTAAAATGGCTTTCCATTTTCGAAAATTTAGTCACACGCTAAGATTTATTCCACCCACAAAAACTCTAGGATTTTCGACACGAGTCAGCGAAGGTGATCAAACAAAAAATGTAAGTCGTAGAATTACAATTAAGGAAGTGAGCGAGTGACCACGGTGACTGTAAATTCAATTCAGTCAGCAATCAGGCCCAAATAAATCACAATTTTTTACATTTAGGCTAGGGCTAGACTTTTTTAGATTTTACAAATAGGCCCTAGATTTACATCATTTGACATATTTTTTTAGGCTCACACTAATAATTTTAAAATTAATTTTCTTACTATGACTGTCTACGACTCACTCAGTTACTATGACCATGTCGGATGATATTTAGATTCAACCCTTTAATTTAATAGTATAGTTTTAAAATGCCTAGGCCTAACCGAAACTGTTAAATTAAAATAAGACTCTTCCTCATTACCTAGTTATGATATGAAGATACAAAAGATGATCTTTGAAAAAAAGAACCAGTAGTAATTTATAAATTACACCCGTTTAATTTACACAACAGCTAGAAGTTAGCATTAAAAAAACTTTTAAAAAAAACTTTTTGGCTAACCCACAACCAATCATTCCTAATTAGCTCAACTGCATATTACATCTTTATAGAAGAGCATTAAAATATATAGACTACATTTTAAAATAAATTTTTCAGGCATGTTTGGAGGGAAGTATCAGCCAGTCTCTTGTTGTAAGCACAGCAGACAGCATTACGAGGGCAGTCCTCTGTCAACATGATAAAAGTAATGCCTGTGCCATGTATGATCCTTATCCCGTCTTAACATCACACAATGAATCAGATCATTGCTGCCAGCATCTGCACCAGCCAGCCCCAGAAATGACGTTACCTGTCTCGTATAAAGATCTTGTTCAGATTTTATTTCCAAGGCCCCCGCAAGGCAGTAATGGATCTTCAGAAGATCCAAGCTCTTTGATGCAACTGATAAAATCAGTTGACCTAACCAACGATGACATCCTTGTTCAGCCACAGCTGCCAGGCCTCAATAAGCATCCAGATGATATAAGCACAAGAGAAAAAGTGGCGGTCGATGTCCTAACACACCATTCTTACAGTCTGCTTGCTAACAGACTGGCCATGCCTTCTTTAGAGTCCCTAGCATTGCATAGTGTCATTCTCAATAATCATAGTTTACAAACATTTTCTGCTAAAGCCCCTGTTCAAGGCCAACCCGAAACCCAGTGGTATTGTTCCTCTGGTGGGAATTCTAAAAACAATGGTCAGTCAAAGAATGGGCCAACACCTGCACAGTTGCATGATGCAAAATCTAAAGTTGAAGAACTTGTAAGTTATTAAAATTTTGAAGAATTATTTATGAGCTTGTAAGTCTAAATGCAACAGTTTAAACATTATATATATTGTATCAGTTTCCCTAAACCTACATGAGGGTTGGTGTGGTCCAGTCAGTAAAGATGATGGTTGCTTAATCGAAAAGTTTTGAGTTCAAACCCTCGGGCAGATAAGGGTCAACAGCTGGGCACAGCAACCCATCTAGGAGAAACAACTCAAAAATCAAACAACTATTGCCTTGTAGTTTGTTCTTGGTTGTACAAAGGCTATGGAAACAAATCCAAAAAGAAAAGCAGGCTGAAATCTGCCTATTATGCGCATAACAAGTTGACATGTAATACTTAATTGTGTTAAAGGGAATCCCTTCCAACATTAAAATTAAGAATGCTGAAGAAGAAAGAAGAAACATACTTTTAAGAAAATATTGAGTTTTAATTTACCATTAGGTCTATTATAATATTAAGACATGCAGTAGTCCATTAAAACTATAAACACATGTACTAATTTTCTGTACATTCTTTAATTTCAGGTTTTCAAGCTCTTTAAAGGCCACCATAATTATGAGCTCTTGCACAAAAATGTTGTGATGGAGAATAATCTATTTGGTGATAACAAACCATCTATGTGCGTAAGATTTTATATCAGTAACACGGTCTAGTTCAATATGATGGGAATCTCAGATACAATCTTGAATTAAAATTGAAGAAAAAAATCTTGAATTTCTACTAAATTGACAATGAAATAATTATTATATTAACTTTGCTTTCAGTGGCATCAATGCTTACAAAATTGAACTTTCGAAGCTTCGACTGCGAACAGTTGCTCAGTATTCTAGTACTTCTATGGAAATCTTGAGTGTCACAACGCAGGAAAATAATGGAGTGATTAGGATACATTGGCGTTTAAAGGGTTAATAATGAATTTCTTTTTTTACTGTCAGTATCTGGATATGTACAGAAAGACATTGTACACTATTTTATCACAAGGGATTAGTTTCACTCATTTTTGGAGGCTGGTTAAGGACTTTTTGGCTTATAGACAGTTTAAGTGTATACATAATTTTTATGTGTTTAGCTAAGTACCAAGCTATTTGGAATTTTTTTACCTTTCATCAGTTATACAGAGCTAGCTGGACTTAAATTTTACTGGCTTTCTTGTCTATTTTTTATAAAATCTAATTGTAATAATTTGATTTCGTTTGTTAAAAAAAGTATTTTTAACTATTATTTTTTTTGTTTGTATCTCAGGTCTTTCTCATATACAGTATTTAAAGTTTTGGCAAAAGTCAGTTCCTAAAGAGGACTGGGAGTAAGTACACACTATTCAAACTGCAATACATCTTCTGGTGTATCTGATATCCAGATTTTATTTTAAAAATTGGCTGTTCTTTTTTTACAGGTGGTTTGAGGCATTTTCTTACTTTCACATCGGCAAAGATGGATTGGTTCATAAACACAAAATAGATAGGGTGAGTAACCAAAATGTCTACTTTACTTTTACTGACCAGTTTATTTTAGTTATAGGGTTTACCTATTCAAAGACCAGGCTACTTGATACAAATTTTTAAAAAAAAATTCATTTAGGAAATTAAATATTAATCACTAGCAAACGACAAAAAAGTAAATATGGGTATTTTTTTTTTTTTAAAAAGTTAAAAAACATATAATGAAACTACCAAAAATTATCAAGAAATAAAAGTATTTCAGTTTGTGTCAAACTTTCAATATTTTATCTATTATTGACACACAATTTAAAAATAAAATAAATTCTACTTTTTAAAAACCATATATAAAACATCTTTTTTTTCCCTGTCATATTATAGAAATTGTCTAAAATAAAAATTCAGGTACATCACAATGTTAAAGCCTAATTGATTTTGTATGTGTGAAAATAAGTTACATTGTATATCAATGTAAAAAGTATTATAATTATAAACATAACGTGAATATAAAATAGTAATCATATGTAAAAGCTACCCTTTCAGACTTAAATATCCTCAGTGCAGATGATGTAGAGTTCATATTTCTTGACCTTGGCATATGAAAGGATGGTGTCTCCACCACCTTTACTTCCCCATTGTGAGTCAGGTACTCATTAGAGCTGGGTGGACTCAATAACAAAATCCAAATTTGAGACCTTTGGCCTAATAGCTGACCACTATTCTTATCGATCAACCCATCATAAAAGCAGTGAAATGTTTTCCTAAGCGTTACAATTTTATATGTTCTGTCTTAACTTACAATGAACTTGAAGCTGTTACATTTTGAGAACATTTTTAAAACCAATTATGCTAATTTCAGATGATGCCTGACCATGAATTAGAACCAGACAAATTGACAGAGAAATTAAGGGGCCTGCTAAACCCAGCTAAACCATTAGTCAGTTAAGACAGTCCAGCTCTTATGTAGAAAACCAGCTTTTTCTTTGGTGTGTGTGAATAAACTAGACATGATTTAAAAGGTACACTGTAGATATTAATATCTAGACTTCTGTGTTTGTTGCATTGTTAGAATGATACCTTCTGTAAATATTTTGCTCTGTGATTGTTATTGATAAAACAAATTAATGAAATTATGTTAGAAATGTGTTAAAAAGGGTATTTAATTCTTTGTACAGTAATTGTACCTAAACTTATCTAAAATTACAAGTTGTTGAGTTTTGTTTTATATATCCAAGATGTAAAAATAGAATGCAAAAAACTTGTTGAATTTGTACTTCCTAAGTTATTTGTAATCAGATTTTTTCTCTCTCTCTCTCCTCCCTCCCCCTCCCTCTCAAAATCAGTTGCATTATTTCTAAGATGCATTGATTAATGGTCTGGTTGTTTGTACAGTTTCAGCAGTTAAAAATTCTAATGCACATAATTGTAGAGAAAATGTGATTTTCTGAAAAGCTCAACTTGAGATGAAATATCCTGTTCTTATCAATTGGGGGTCATCCATAAATGATGTCACGCTTTTTTTGACGATTTTTACCTCCCCCCCTCCCCTCCGTCACACATCACAAAAAGCCAGACCCCCCCCCCCCTAAAATGACGTGACACCTCAGCCTACGACCCCCCTCAAAATTGCAGTTGAATTTTTCTTAAAACATTGATATTTTTCCAAAATCTTGTCTGAACTTTCTCAACATAGAGTATTTTTATCAATTCCTATTACAATTTATCAAAACAGTTTTCTAAAACGCAAAATAACGGCTAGAATTTGTTTTCAAACTTTACTTTTTGTTAATGCAAAAATGTGATGTCCCACCATCTGAACCCCCCCCCCCCCTCCTCATCACACACTGTCACAAAATTACGGACCCCCCTACGAGTGTGATGTCATTTATGGATTGTTGGATTGATAATAAAAGTAATGACTACTGAATCAAAATAATTAACAGAACAAATTATTGTAACAAAATCCTCAACAAATGGTGCTTATCATGGCTCGGTAACATCATGTGCCATATAAGCTTTGAATACATTTTGAAACCCATTTGTCTAATTTCTGTTTGCTCTTATAATCCAAGAGTTTTATTGTGTGAATATTTTTGTAATATCACTGGTATTTTTTTTTTCAGAATAGTTTACACGTAGTAAAATATGCAAATAGTTTTTTCCCTATAAATTTTGACAGCAAAAAATTTGTTGATCATCAGTTATTTATTCTTGTGCTTTTTGTTTAAGTTGTTTTAATTGTATGGATCAACTAAGTAAAACTTAGGTAGATAACCCTGTCCCAATGTAATAAGACTCTTTACGTATTATTGAGTTTATTATTACTGCATTTTATTTGTGATACTAATATTGAGAGATTTAATAAACTAGCTGCAATTTGTATGTTTAGCTTTGTTTTTCTTATATTAATTAGGGATTTGAAGTGGAAAAAACCCTGGGTAATTTTAATTAGCCAGAAGAGATAACATTGCTAAAGAAGGGGATTTCAAACCTTACTTTTACTGTGACCACTACAATAATTTAAATAATTTGCGTCTAAAACAATCTAAAGTGACCAACACTGTCCTGAAACCACACTCCTGGGATCTAATCTTTATTTAAAAAATTCTTCACGGCTGCTATGATTGGCTGTATTGATTTATATAACTTGATGGCAATGTAATATATAAGTAGGACAGCACCTACATTTATTTATCAACAGTAAAGATTGACATTTACCAGTACACAGAGCTGTTAAACAAATTTATTGATTTTTTTTTGTACTTTTGTAATTAGTTGGAAAAAAAAAAATTCATGTTAATAGTAAATTCCTCTAATGTACCCTAATAATAAATTATTCTATTTCTTCCACTTCTTTAAAAAAAAGCCCACCTTTAAGTACTTTTATGTTTACTATAGCGCAGAGTTTTCGTTGAACTAATTATATAACACATTTTATATAGTACTATAGATAAAATAGATTTCTTTGTGTTGATGGATGAGACCATTTGATTTAATCAATTATGGCTTGCAAAACACCCTTAAATTACTAGCATCACAAGCGTTTCCTCTAAGAAGAAAAAGTTCATGCGCAATGTGTATTTGATGGGCACTCTGTTATAAATGTCTTGTACAAGCAGATGGACACGTGTATTTTACAAAATGACTGAGTGACAGTAAAACAATGCTGCGCAGCAGTGCAACCACATGGCTTAGAGGAAACATAGATACGAGTAGTGACACACACTTAAGTTGAACCAGTGGTTTCCAATTTTTTTAATAGAAGTTGTCACTTATAATTACGAGCTCTATATTTTAAATAAAAAATTTATTATTTCAACAGCTATAATGTAGTCTGTGGGGAACTAGCCAGTTTAATTGAAGAACTAAAAATATTCTGTACATCGCCATTCAGTAGAATCCTATTCTATAGCGTAAATTAAAAAGTGCTTTATTCTACTGATCACTTTTCAGTATAATTCAACCATTTGGTGTACTTATGCATAAACAATTTCTTTAAAATAAAAAAAGAAATAAGCTTTTAAAAAATTCATTGAGTTTAATTACGTTAATCTTTATATCCAATTTATTTTACTTCAAGTATTTTGTAAACACGAGGGAACAAAACAACCTGTGATGATAACAAAATTCATTGAGTTTAATTATGTTAGCAATTGTTATATTTACAGATTATTTTCCCTAAGGTATTTTGTAAACACAAGTGGGGAAAAAACAAAAAGCAATGATACCTTTTTCAAACAAGCAGGTTTAACTGGTCACAAAAATACAACCATGTTTCTGTCACAAAAATACAACCATGTTTGCACAGCGATTCATATCTGAACATGTCTTATGTGTAACAAAGAGCATGTTTCAAACATAAATGACACTGCAAATAAAGCAGACTAAACAAATCAGTAGGATTATATGATATTCATCCAACATAATAGGTATAATGCCATTATTAACTGTAAACTTTATATTATCATATATAATATTTTTTTTACAAAGGTTATTAAAGTATTATTAATAACTTCTTCATACATGGCTCCACTTTTAAATGGCAACATACAACAGCCAAATAATATTAAAACAACCAGTTTGTTGTCTTTCACTACGTTAAGCATGTAATGAAATTACATTGAAAACAAAATGCATAGGAAAAAAACTCATTTCATTTGATTGGCAAAGAAACAAAACTTATTTCATTTGATTGGCAAAGAAACAAAACTTATTTCATTTGATTGGCAAAGAAACAAAACTTATTTCATTTGCTTGGCAAAGAAACAAAACTTATTTCATTTGATTGGCAAAGAAACAAAACTTATTTCATTTGATTGGCAAAGAAACAAAACTTATTTCATTTGATTGGCAAAGAAACAAAACTTATTTCATTTGCTTGGCAAAGAAACAAAACTTATTTCATTTAATTGGCAAAAAATAGATACATTTGTAACAAGACAAGTTATCTTAAACTTGAGTACTGACCTACAAGAAACAGTCTTGTTTGTTAACTGCCTTCTTTAATTCGTTGGCCAGTCTTTGGTCAATAGTAACAGGGTTTAATTAAGGTGGTCAAGATATATAATAATTAGTTTTGAATAGTGAGTTGAGCGCCTTTCAACATCACATGTGAAAAAATATGAGGAATGGCACATTTTAGTATGTGATATTTATACCAAGTGTGGTACAAGGATATGCCCAAAGTCAAATTACATTTGTAATAATTACTACAATAGTATGAGGATTTATTCCTGTGATAGTTATTAAAAAAAAACACAATGTGTTAAATTTTGGGGTTGCTAAAATAAAATCTAAAATTATGAAAACAGTCTTATAAACCTGGAATTTCAATTACACTTTAACTGCAGTTTTAAAAAACTGCAAGTTTGATTTATAGTAAAACATTTTAAAATAATAATGAAATGAGTGCTTTCCTTTTAGCAGAGGGTATGTACATACATACAGTGCAGTTACATAGGAGATTTGTTTAATGGGCAGGGAAGAACGTAATCTGGTAAACTGGTTATTCAGTCAGAAAAAAAAAACATTGTACCGGGTTTACTGAAGGTAAAATTTTACATCATCAAAACCTAAAGATGAACAAGTATGACCTTATCACATAAAATAGTTTTTGATAGAAAGTTGGTAAAAAAAAATTACTTCACAAAAAAAATCTTACAGAATCTAGTAATATTAAAATATACAAGCTTTTATATTTTTAATCATTTTAAAGCAAATAGTTTTGTTTTATGGACCAAAACATTGACATTGTAAAGTTTCCATTATTTAAAAATTATAGTTAAAGTCTCTTATGTATGTTAATTTCTTCTCTTTTTAGTCTCTTGTACAAAGTCAGCTTTAACAATACAAAAAACCAGACATGCATTTGATTTAAAAACTGTTAAATGCAAATTTAAAACTCTGATCAAGGCAACATGGAACAATATTGGTTAACTATGCAGTATCTACATCCATGTGAATACTGTTGATTCCACTCTCTAGATCTCTGTTGTCTCGTCTCACATGGGGCTGGCTGACCTGGTCCCCACCATCTGCCATGCCCATTTCAAAATCCATCGACTGGACAGTTGTTAAGGAACTTGCAGTAGACGAATGAGCCTGTGGTGAGATGTAAGAAGGGGACATCCTGGGCTGTACTGCTGCTACAGGCTGGGCAGACGACAGCCTCGACGCAGCGGTTGGCCGTTCTGGAAGCGGGTTGTGGCCCAGCTGCCGGCCGCTGGACCTGGTTCCCACGGGGAAGGCTGCCACAGCTCCGATCAGGTGGGGTTGTTCAGGTGCAACCACAGCCGGGGCCACGACAGCCGGAGTGTGTGTGTGGGGCATGACTGGCTGGGAGGGTATTTTATCCACCTTGCCACTGTTGATATGGAAGGCAGGGGCCACCCATGCTCCACATGGACATTTTTCCCCTTAAAAAAAATGAAATAAATATGGTTAATGTAATAAAATATTAGAAATGACAATAAATCTCATAACACTTTGTAATGCCTCAGCCGTTCTAAAAAGTACTGATAAAACTTTTGCATTTTCAAGTTAACTATCATTCAACATAAGTATATTATGGTAATATTGAAGCTAAAATATGTAATGTTTATTGACCTAAAAGTACTAATCCCTGTTTTGATGCCAAATTACTATTTACATTTTTTTTAAAAATAATAATTTATAGGCTACTTAAATTGTGCATAATATTAACATACAGATTCTATTAAAAATGCAATGAACCTTTTGATGTACCATTAATATTTGTTTGAAATTCATTACCCTGATTGATTATTCCTTAGTCTGACACACCCCCATTACAGTACTATAGGAGTTCTGTAGAAAACTACAACATCCTATTTTACACACAAAAATTTAATTTAGAAATTTACTTACCATACCAGACATAGGATCCTATCTTTATATCACATTTGGGACAATGCAACTGAAACAATTTAAAATTTTTTTTTTTTTAAATAAATGTAAAAAAGTTTGTATGTTACAAAATTAAACACCCATCTCCCTGTGACAATAAAGAAACTTAACACATTGACTATACAGTTCTTACCTTCCCTTGAACCACATTTATTTTTCCCTTCATCCATGTCAAAGGGTCAACAAACAATGACCTTTGACATACAGCATCATTCTGTGCTGAATTTAAAAGTCTTTTATTGGTTGGCACCTTGCTCCTCCAATCAAATGCAGACTCTCCTTGACCAATGTTGTGATTTGTAAGTGCACCATCGTGAAACAGAAACATTCTAAAAATAGAGAGGAATAAAAATTATTAACTAAAACAATGCCTTGAAACGTCATATGGTAATGAGACCACTAGTTCACAGACTACTTTATCTGATACCTCAAATTTGGAAATTAACACTTTCAAGGAGGTTTTGTAAAGTATATAAACAACTATGACCAACATAGACTTGGGGTAAAGTGAAAGGGAATGTGACCCATGTATACAAGCGGAATTTTATGATGGTTTTGTTATTCAAGTATATATATTGTAAAGGAATGTGAAACATGTATCTAAACAGAATTTTATAATGGTTTTGTTATTCAAGTATATATATATATTTTGAAAGGGAGTATGAAACATGTTTATAAGCAGAATTTTATAATGGTTTTGTTATTCAAGTCGGTATTGATGTAAGACTTAGTGTTTTTAGGTTAGATATGTAAAACAAAAACCTTCCAGTTGAGCTATATAGTAAACTCACTGAATGTTCTCTTAACTTAGTGTTGATTTTTTTTATTCATATACTTTTTAGGAGAAAGCAGGCTAGATAAAATTTAAAGATTTATAGTACAAAGTATTGATGGACAGACTTAGATGATGACATGTGTCTGTGCAGTTGCATCTGCTTTATTGTTACTGCAGCTGGAAATACTATATATACTTGCTTGTTTGACAGACCAAGGTACACAAAAACTAAAAACTTTGTGTGATTGATTTGACATGCTTGGTGGGATGATAAAGGTTTTGGATTTTTGTTTTGTTTTCTACCACAACTTATTTAAGTTAGTCCAGCTAATTAGATCAGGATCAGCTAAATTAGAGGTATGACCACAAGAGAAAGTAAGTTTGATGAAAAAAAACAACTGAAACCTACCTACACTTTCTACATTTATAATAAGCTATATTTCCCTTGGCTGAATAGTCAGGCTGCACATAAACTTCAGCAGGTATTTCACTCTCCCCTGAAAAAAGTTTAAAAATAAATGTAAATTCAAAATTAAATAGTAGCACTTGCAAAATAATCAAATATTTATGAAAATGGCTTATCTGTTGTAATAACCGGGTGCTGGAATGTACATGTTTTGTTTTTGGCCACCAACTATCATAAAGCTAACAAGCTTACAAAACTGTAAAAGCTAAAGCAAGGGCCAACTAAGATATAGATTCTAACTCTTAGCTGACACACACTCATTTTTTCATACTTATAATTAGATTTGAACAAAATGCCAGTTAAAATATTTTCATTTTTTAATGTATCAGATACCTTGCAAAAACTGGCCACATTTGAACTTGACTGCCAGTTTGTTGAGCTGGTAGGCCCTGTATTCACTGTGTGTCTTGTCAATTCTACACCCCATGTTTTCAAACAACTGGAGCTGCTCTTGAAACCCATCATTTGGTCTGTGAAACATCCAAAGATGGATACATTAATACAAGTGTTAGAACAAAGAATGGGAAGGTGTGGTCTAGCAGTAGAGCACTAGACTGCGAACCCAACAGTCTCGAGTTTGAATTCAGGTTCAAGTCAGTACTTCCATGAGTCCACCCAGCTCTGATGGGTACCTAACTCATGTTAGGGGAAAGTAAAGGCAGCTGGGCATAGTACTGACCACACTATCCCTTTATATCTGAGGTCACAGAAACAGGTGAACTCTACTGCACTTGCCCCATGGACTGTCAGGTTCCAAAGGGAACATTTACTTTTTGTTACATTACTAACATTACTGCATTTTGCTCCACATAGAGTGACGAGGATTAAGAAAGTAATAATTGATTATTGTATGACTGATTTATGCAGATGATGTATAAATAAAATTACATAAACATCAAACTGATAAAATCTTACCTGATTAATTTCCTGAACTCAGTGACCTCCCCTATTGCCTGGTCTTTTGTCTTCTGGTATTTTTGCATCAGGTATGCAATGACAATAGTTGCGCTCCGTGATATACCTGCTTGACTGGAAAAAAATGTAATTGATTGGTTTCAAAGGCTTTTATGGTTTACCTGAAGAAACTATTTTCTAACTGCTAGTAGAAACTTAAGCTCTTTTATATGGTCTCTGTTCATTATGAAACAAGTTTCATTAAGTACAGAGAGGTTAAGTAAAAGTAAAGAATCCTCTTTAGACCTGGCGATCAAATAGGCAGTTAAAGTAGAATTCATAAATTATGTTTAAGAGAAGCCAAGTAGCTACTATGAAAAATATAAAATTTAAGATTTAATTTTTAGTTATCAAGTTTATGATTCATTTTTTAAAAAGCATGTTGAAATGTATGTATTACATAGTTATGATTATAATATCAAGTTTTTTTTTTTATAATAAAGGAAAATGTACCAATGAACTAGGACAGAACAGCCACTCTCCCGAGCTTGGTCTATAAAGGTAAAACATTCAGGGATCAAGTCAAGCATATCAAAGTCATACAGGTCCAACGCAAAAACATGCTTGTAGGTGAACTTGTTGGTCAAAATATCTGGCAGAGGTTTCTCGTCAACTGACAGAATGTGAGTTATATTTCTCTCTTGGAGGTCCCGCTCATTCAATGCTGCCATTACTCCTCCCAAGTACAGACCATCTATGATTCCATCTGATGTCTCCATGGTCACTTGTTTCAATATTTACTTTACACACGCTTCATATGAAATTTCTTTGATATTACAAAAGAATCTGAACTTTACATGTCATCATCTGAAATGGAATGATAAAATCCAGCAATAATGTAATTTATAATTATTTATTAGAGTTGAACATTTTTAGCCTTAAAATTATATTAAAAAAAAAAAAAATTAAATATGACCTTTTACTATTATTTAGGCGCTTACTAGATCTATTTAGATTACTACATGTGCTAAAAATATCTTAATCACTTAATGTTCTTAATGAGTTGTAGGTAGGACATTACATAACATAATAATGACACCTAGTACAATCTAATTTAATTAATAGATTGACACTTCTTATAATATTAATAATAGGACTTGGGTTATGAGTATAATAATTATAACACCAAACCCTAACCGCCTTGCTAATCCAAGTCGTACCACATTGTCCACATCCCTACAAACTTCTGACCATACATGACAGTAAATTCTAGTGACACAGTAGATAAGAATGAGTGGATCCAGGTCAATTCTAGTCTAAACACGGCATTACAAAGACAGAGCTTTTGCTTAGTAGCAATTTAAAAACGCGTTTTTTCAAAAATCATTTTTTGGCCACCGATTAATTTTGTTAGACCTTGTATCTAATTAAAATTGGTAGGCCTATGGTATCAAATTAAAGGTAAGCCTAAATAAATGTTCAAGTCATCTTAAACAGGAATTTTCATAGTGTTTGATTATAGAATCTTCTTAAAAAAAAGGGTGTAAGGTTTCTGGTAGTTAACTAAAATATATACAATACATGTGGCTTGCTGCTATTGTCAATGTTAACTACTAATAACTATAACTATCCCCAACCCCATCATACGCCTAACCCTAAGCCCTGTAATTAGTCATTTCTAACCATAAAACTAGTTGAGATTACTATACTTCTAACAACCCAAAGCCAAACACACTTAGGCCTATTTCATGGAAGAGTCTATTATAATTTACGAGCCGACCCGCGGCGTATGATACGCCGCTATTTAGTTGTTTTATTTTCTACTTTTCAGTAATTCATAATTTGTGAATTCGACAGTACCAATGCTGCCACTGAAAATGTTTGCTTTAAAACACTACCCCCCCCCCCCTCTACCCTACACCCCCCCCCCCCCCGTGAAAGCAGCCACCTCTTAGTTACCTCCTCTAAGTTTAAAATCGTTTCAAACTAAATTATCTGCCCCTAACTAATAGCCGTCACTAAACCCCTGCTCTGTTTGTAAACATTAGCGTGACCACAGCTCACCAGACCATGTGGGGGGGGGGGGGGTGGTAGTGATAGAGAGGAAGAGAGGGGACTGCAAGGTGAGCTTGCAGCTTGTTTTCTAAAGTCTCCCAGAAGAGAATTATATATATAGATTATACTTCATTAGGGCAGATAGAATCTATCTGATAGATCTCTAGATCTATTAATATTATAATATTAGGCCTAGGTAAACCTCCATTTTAGCTAAAACAAAAATACAATACAAAAAATAAATCGTGTTTTCCTAATGTTTTGGTGTGTTTCGGTTGTTATAATAAAATACGCTCAACTGGAGGTAAACAAGCAACGGAGAATAAAATACGCTGAAATGGAGTTTTACCTAGGCCTAAATATAATCTCTGGTCATGTCATGTTCAATAAGTGACTTAGGTTTAAAAGATCTAGCCTAGTATAACTAGATCTAGATCTCTATCTAGAATCTAGATCAGATAGGTTTCAATTCTGAATTCTGTTGCTACAAAAACATACGGCATACGGCTTCGTTTTCTCGTCGGTCTGACTGATCTGACTCAGACTCGGTAAAATTCTAAAATCTAAATTCTAGAAGTAGAAGACTAGATTCTAGATCTAGAATCTAGACTTCTCTACAACAACCAAATAAAAACGTGCAGATACCAAGATCTAGATCTTTATAATTTATCCCACGGACTTAGATCTAGATCTAAGCCTAAATGATAAATTCACAGATGTTTTAAAAACTAACTTGAAACATATTTTTAATTTATCGCTGAACAGTTTTGTTTACTACCTCTCTGGCTTGACATGCTTTTTCGGTAATTTGAGTGGGCTCTTGCGTTAACTTTCGTTGCTTTGGTAAAGTTGAGTGGTCGTGTGTAAAGTAGGCTAAACGATGAAACATTGTTAGCCTATTAAAAAATCGCAGTCATTGGGTTGATTACAAATTACAAGACTAGATTCTTGATCTACAAGATCTAGATAGTTTATGGCTGTCGCCGATTTTATTCAACAAGAAGCAAAATGAAACATGCTCGATAACCGATGTGAACAAGCAACATGCGGATCTTGTCCAGATAGATCTAGAGAAATCTATCTAGTAGTATCTAGATAGGGGCTTAAGACCCGCCATGGCTACCCAAAAATAAAAGATGATAAAAAGAGACTATGAAACTAATTTCAGTTTTTGACCATGACCCTAAACCTAACACTACAGGCGGATAAGTTGTTTTTAGGCCTAGGCTATGGCGTGCGCTTAAAGATTAAATAATCACATGTCTAGACGTCAGAAATAGGTCAAGTTTGCGTGCATTGGATTGTAGTGGCAAAAAGTGGCGCGGCTCAACTTTTCGCTCGTGCACTTTTTGCATCAGCAGTGACGTGGCTTATCTGGACAAGATCCCAAGGAGGCGGTGTGGTCAGTCGTTGTGTTTGCAACCATCAGCACTCGTAGTTTTCGAAGATGCAACTCTGTATCAACAGGGCGTTTTTAGGAATTGAGAAGGGGGGGAGGGGTTCAGATTGTATGACGTCACCCTTAAAAAAAGGTAGTGTTACCAACAGAATTTTAGCCGTCATTTAGCGTTTTAGAAAACTTTTAATAGATTGTAGTAGAAATTGATTGAAATACTGTTGATCGAGCTCAGTCAATTGAAAAAAAAAGTCTTTAAAAAAAAAATTCAACTGCAATTTTGAAGGGGGTGGCGGGGGTACGGCTTTTTGTGGCGATGTATAATGGAAGGGAAAAGAGGGTAACATATTTTTTTAAAAGCACGATTACACCTTACTTATCTTTGATCCCTTAAAATCAAGTAGACTTAGTCTAAGTATTGACACTTAAAATCAAGTAGACTTAGTCTAAGTATTGACACATAAAACCTAGGGCACTTAAAACTTTCTATACAAATTAGCTATCTATACAAATTTTGTCCTGGGGTCCTGATTGGGGGGGGGGGGGGGGGTTATGATAAGAACATTTTGACTAGACAACAGTTTAAGTTATTGTCCCAGACAAGTTTTGATTGTAGTATTTTTAGTGACCCTATATGTCAACTACCCTGAAGTAAAAGGTTAATTGTTTAATGCGGCCCGCAAAGTCCTCTCATCCGGCCCGCTGAGATCATTTTGTCCAAGGAAAAAAGTTTGTTGGTGATTGCTGAGGAACTTTGCCCAGAAAAATCAAAGACATGCCTGGAAGAAACTGGCCCCCGAACTGAAATTTGATAGTTATTGCGGCCCTCGGACTGAAAAGT
The DNA here is from genome assembly GCF_028476545.2 of Physella acuta. Lineage (NCBI taxonomy): Eukaryota > Metazoa > Mollusca > Gastropoda > Physidae > Physella > Physella acuta. The sequence goes on from NW_026734154.1 coordinate 35,680, forward strand.
TTGGAGACCCCTGGTTTAATTCAAACATTCAAAATGAATAATTCAAAACCATGAAAAACAAAATGTTTTTTTATTACATCAAAGATAACATAACATAATGGATACCATCTGTATATTCTACAATTCTTGTCAAATTAAGAACTATTTACAACTTTTTAATAAAAAAAAAATAACCCTCTCACTTCTTTCACACCTGATTGTCAGTAAGATTGATGAAGTGGTTTGTTTCCGTGACTTAGGTAAATTGCATTAGAGCTAACTGTTAACATTTGAATCTCTATAGGCCACATTATTCCAGATGATACACACAATGAATAATTACCATTGGCCAATGATAAAACATTTTCTTCAAGAGTAAATTGCTATTTATAAAAACATAACTCCAAAACAGTCCAACACATAAAGCATATTCTTTATTTGCAGTTGTCTCAATTCATTAATATTTAAAAAAAAAAAACAGAGTTAGCCTCCTTAGGTTTCATAAATGCTACATTACTTACTAAAGAATACAATAAAAAAAGCATGCATGTTCTTTCAGTACTCCAACATAAATGAATTAGGTAAATACAGAAGAGTGTAGCAGAACAGAATCAAAGCACAGCTAACAGCACCAAAGTAACTTGCCCCTTACCATCAAGACAAACCTGTAATCCATGAGCACCCTGCTCTTCTTAAAGCTAATTATCCCTAGGTAAAAATCTGAAACTACCAACTAATCAACTACTACAATAATAAAAAATATCTAAGAAGAAAATAATTTTATTAAAAACTAAAATAATATTCAGTGAACTGACCAAGAATCTTGAAATGACACTGTTGAGTCTTTAAATCCAAATTTGAAGTGGTTATATTTTTATAAACACAATATTTGGTGAACATGAACAGCTATAGCCCTGCTTTAGAATGGTTTCAATCTCATCTGGATGAAGTATGAGCTACTACAACATATTATTGTCTGTAATTAGATTGCGCCACATACATACAAGACTGTTAGCAGAGAATAATTAAAATGTCACATGCAAGTAACAGTCAATAAAAACAATCGTTTTTAATTCTCATTTTAGCTCAAGTGTTGTAGCTGAAAAAAAAGTCTTTTGTTAAAAAAAATATAGCAATTCTGTATTTTAATAATGCCCATAGAAACTCTCAAATGTAGGGCTCAACTTTCATTCAGGTTTTAAAGTACGGCTAGAATTATGAACAAAATAAAATTTTCATGTAAAATATCTCAAGTGCACAAAATAAAGACCCTACAACGAACACATCTTTTGAACACACAGAAGTCAAACTCTCAACAGATCAGTACAATTTATAATTTTTTTTTCTATAAATAACACATTATTAACATGAGCCTAATGAGCAGAATTAAAATGAATATTCTGTGCACCACACCATAAAAAGCTTATTCTGTATAATTATTCTTGACATAGTATGAAAAAAGAATAGAGAGTCTATATAACTCCACATGCACATGATAAAATATATCTGCTGATACATTATTACAAGTGATAAAGAAGAGGTGAGATAAAATTTTGACACCAGCGCCATTTTAGACAGATATTTATGTAAAAGTGAAACAATCAGAGTGCTATATTTATAATTTTAAAAAATGTCCTCATTCAAACTGAAAGTCTAGAGCTTTATATTTTGACAACAAATCAACAAACATTCATTCTTGAAATGTTAATTAAGTGAAAACATACACAAAATTAATTAAATTAAAGAAAAAAACCCAAACAAAAATTAGCTGCCGATTCTACCATTTTAAGACTAGTTTAATGTAATACATTGATTGTGGTTAGTCGAGCAAGGCGAAAAACGTACTAATTTCAGAAATTCTTACTCAAAACTCGCCCCAGTGTAAACAATTTTCATCATTCAGGCAAGTTTAAAGTAAATAATGGACCATCAATCTGCTGAGGCTAACCTAGAATGTATAAACTAATCAAGGAAATGAACAAAGTACAGCCATAACTAAAAGAAAATAAATTAAATGAGATTTCTTTGATTTTTTTTCACATAAATAGCAATCACATTGAAAATGAGGAGACCCCCAAAACAGAAATGGGAGGGGTGGGGGTGGAAAGAGTATTTATAAAACAACAAGACAATATAATTGAATGCTCTTATTTCTTAACATTTTCCCCTGAAGTCTTGAGATTTAATAATGATGTTTTTGTTGATACAGAGAATTTCGAATACCTGTAATTTTTTTTTTAATTTGAAAGACGGGATGAATCGAAAGGCACTGATAAATTGCTTATTATAAACAATAAGACAATCTGGTGAAGTTGTTATTGTTTGACAGCAATTGTAAATTATTGTAATTAAATTTCATTTTAGCACTACAAGTCTTCAACAGGGATTTTACTAGAATATTTTTGAGGAAGATGAAAATATTTTAACATTTCAAGTTTTCCTCCACAAAATCTTATAAAATGATATTAGCCAATGCTGTAACAAATTATTAAAGAACATTTTGAACATTCAGCTTCTGAACTTTATGAATCGTTCTTCATACTGTGATAAATCCTTCAAATCTATTCTCCAGAACTTTAATTATAGGGATAATTACAGAAAGTTCTGGCAAACTATCCAGTTTAGGCACCTGTACCAATTTTCTGGCCGGTTAGTAGTATACATCATTACAAAATAAGGGAAATTATGTAAAAGAAAGTTTCTTAAGCATGACAGTAAGAAATAAAACCTGATTATTTCTAGACTAGTGCAAAAATATAAAAAAAAATAAAATGAAAATCTGGTAAATTGTAAATCTTCATCAGACATTTTTTAAAAAAATTATTAAAAAATAAAGGCCTATGAGAAGTAATTGAAACTAAATTTTCAAACCTCTTGATTGGTTTATATGTCTTTCCTGAGAGAAAAACAAGATAAAAATATAAACAGAGCACATTTGTCAATAGCTGATAACCATATGTACTGTTATTACCATAGATTTAATGTTTATTAAACTTAAACATTCAATTGTTTTTTTCTATGAAACTTATGAATTTTCTACCACACACTAATTTCCGTAATTTTCCTTTTTTTAAAATTTAAATGTTAGTAAAACGATAACATTTCACTAATTTTTAAAATTCTCCCCATTTAATTTTTTTTTGCTAAACAATAACATTTCAAAAAGTAAAAAGAAAATACTAATTAACCAATGCTTAGTTTAAATTTGAGAAACAGCCCACACAAGTACACACAAATTTATTAAAAGCCTACAGTAAACATTTTTTATTCTAGTTCTTGCATTATAATTTGGACTGAGGATGACTTGCCAGTAGTTTTTGTATGTCGCGTAGCGACGTTGTCAAACTTTGAGCAAATGTGTCCGAGTTGGTCTGGGGGTTGTTATTGTAGGAGGAGACGGATATAATCAACTGGTCATCCTGCGGGTTGTAACACAGCCCATAGCCATCAGGTACAACAGCACCAAAGGCAAGCAAGGAAGCGTATTTTGATGCGACCTGGGTGGGACAAACATAAAAAACAATAGATCATTTAGAGACAAGCTATCACGAAAGGTTGATCTTCTTCTTCTTTCTTAATTTTTAGTATTGGAAGGGATCGAGCCTTATCTGCCAGAGGATTTGAACTCGAGGCATTTTTCAAATTTATCAACCATGTGCTTTTACCGACTCGACCACGCCTCCATCACAATTAAAGATATGTGTCAACTGGTTATGCGCCATTGAGGCCATTGACTCCGATTTCAGCCTGCTTTTCTTTTTGGATTTGCTTCCATTGCAGGGGTCGGCGTGGTCGAGTCGGTAAAACTCATGGTTGCTAAATCGAAAAGTCTCGAGTTCGAACCCTCGGGCAGATGAGGCTCGTTAGCTGGGGACAGCCACTCTTCTAGGAGAGACAACTCCAAAATTAAAACAACTGCTGCCTTGTAGTTTGTTCTTGGTTGGACAAAGGCTATGGAAGCAAATCCAAAAAGAAAAGCAGGCTAAAATCGGAGTCAATGGCCTCAATGGCGCATAACCAGTTGACACGTAGCGCTTAATTGTGTTGGAGGCGTGGTCGAGTCAGCAAAAAGCTCATGGTTGATAGATTCGAACAGTCTCGAGTTCAAACCCACTGGCAGATAAATCTCGATCCCCTTCAACACTAATAATTAAGAACGAAGAAGAAGAAGAGAAGAAGCTTCCATAGACTTTGTCCAACCAAGAACAAACTACAAGGCAGCAGTTGTTTGACTTTTGAGTTGTCTCTCCTAGAAGAGTGGCTGTCCCCAGCTATCGAGCCTCATCTGCCTGAGGGTTCGAACTCGAGATTTTTTGGTTTAGCAACCATGAGCTTTACCGACTCGACTTGATGTTTTTTTTTTATTTGTTAGCTGGAAAGGAATTAGCTAAATAACTTTTCCTTTGGAAAAATGAATTTTCCCCTCCTTTTAAGAAAAGCTTGTAAAAGGCTGCATATAACAAAATGTCTGGCAAGCAAGAAAAAAAAAGATAAAAAAGGGGGGATAGGTGGTGACTAAAGATGATGTAGTGAATATGAACAAATAAAATTGGAATGTGGCAAACCATACAAGTTATATTCTAAAAAGAAAAATGTCACTAAACTAGTTGCGACTCAACCTAATGAAATTTTGGAGTGGGGAGAGATTAAGATATTTATGATGTACCCATGGTTTGGGGAGGAAAAGTTGACAAGTTAGGGATAACCCTTATCTCATTTTTGTCAATGGGAAATATTTAAAAAACCGTACAAAGAAAACATAATTTTCTCTTTAGTTGGTGTAACAGTACAATGAAATCTAAAAAATAAACAACTCACCTGACTTGTAGATAGCCTGAAGTGTGTACTTTCTTTATAAGATAAGTCCATAAAAATCTCAGGCACATTCATTCCATTTTCAATAGCTATCAACTTTAGTCCTAAAAGGTGTCTGTCTATTCCATTTCCTGATATTGTCTTTAAAAAAAGAGGGTATCTTTGTTACAATGTTTCAGTTTCCACAATGTTCATTTTAATACACTTTATTATATGTGTTTCTAATATTGAAAAACTTAAAAGATTTTTTATATTATTTTTAAATATATAATTTAAAAAATTGTAAACTACGGAGAGCAGAAAATTAAAATAAAATACATTTTCTATCAAAATAGTTGGAAAATCAGAAGTTTTAGAATGAGAAACATCTGTATTAGGTTACCAAAGTAACTTTCCAAGACAACAAAGAACTGATCAGAGAAAAGAAATTTCTAGCAATGGGTGTTAATTCTGGGTCCTTCTTAGTTTTAAAGATTATTTTGTTTTTTCTCCACCCTCATGACTCAACAGTCTAACAGTGATGAAAGGGTTAAGCAGGGGAGAAAACTAATGAGATACACATCAGTGAGACTCAACAGTGCATAAAGGGTTAACCAGAGAAAATGAATGAGACCCACATCATCAGTGTACTTCCTGTGTGAGGCTACAGCTTTCTTCAGGTAATCCACCTTGGTGACCTCAGGTACCGCGGGGTCATCCATGGCCTTGGTAAATGCAAGGGAAGCAATGGAGCATGACCTTATAGTGTCGGTGCGACCCAGCTGGAATCTTCTAAGTGATCCTGTTTCATACGTTGCACAAGGCTGCTTGTAGATTCTAATTAAACAAATAAAGCAAAATTTAAAACTTTTGTATTTCATAATGTGTAATATAGAAAATAATGGACAAATGAAAATATAATAAGTATGGAATAAAAATATGACGTTACAATATGAACTATAATTGAAATCTGAAAACTTAATGCACTGGTATTTGTACCTGAATTTCACCACAAATACCAAGAATAAGAAAAACAAAACTGACATAAAAACTCTTTCCATGAAATAACTCGACCTTTAAAAAGTTTATAATTATGCTTAACTCTGATTAGAATTCTTTTAATCCCATTGAACAGCTTCTATTTGTTCTAATAGATCTTTTACGTCCACACAAGTATTTTGTAACATGGAGTAAACAGCTTGATTACTTTAGGTGAAGATGACAGCAACTTACCTATAATAGGCTAACTGAAATGCTATTTGAATATAAGCATCAGGACTTAATTTTTGGGACTTGATAAAATTTTTACCATATTCTGTAAAAAATAAACATCGAATCATCAAGTCTTCTGCAGATCTGGGGAAAGAATATTTAAAAAACTTTTGATCAGTTTTGCCACTTGCTTTGCTTTAAGTAACAAATATATTATTTGTTTGTTTGCTAGTCATAACATGACTGACATCAGATATGAAAACAAATTAAATTTAACTCTTAAGCTTTTAAGCAATAATGCAAATTGGTTTTAACACAACCTGATAATATATGCCAATTAACATGTCTATTTTAACAAACCACGCAACAGATTTATATATCAAAAATTTAACATGCAAATTAATTTTTTTTCCTGGTTGCTTAAGCACATTTTCTATTGCCCTTATTACTTGACTGAACTTATGTGTTGAGTTTGCTACAGATTTATATATTAAAAATCTAACATTCAAATTAATTTAATTACTTGGTTACTTAAATACATTTTCTATTTCCTTATTGCTTAAGTAAACTTACGTGTTGAGTTGGTAACAAGCCTTGTCTATCACAGTCTTTGTTTTATCACTGACGTTAAAGCTGAGTTGCAGCGGGGCCTGAACATCGGCAGCATCTACCCGTGACTCTTGGTTCCTCTCTCTGCGTGGAGAAAAAAACCTGAGATACACTGTTTTCTTCTGCTCTGTGCCACAACATCAATACACATTACTTATTCAGTCTGCTACAACCTCAACACTAGACTACTAACCTGAAAGTGAAAGTCTCAAGTTGGAATCTAGGTTCTGTCTGTAGAACGTCCCTGAGTCCACCCAACTTTGATGGGTACCAAACTCATGTTAGGGAAAAAGGCTGCTAGGCATAGTGCTGACCACACTATCCCTTCATATACAGAAACAGGTGAACTCTACTTCACTTCCCTCATAAACCCTCAGCTTTGAAAAGCAACTTTACTTCACTTACAAGTTCAACACATGATAAGTTGTGATAAGTTACATAACACCATAAACAGTCCCCACTTTTGGCAAAGTTGTTTCACAACATTAACACTTAACTCAAAATAAGCATGTAACAAGTAATTGAAAACCTTAGTTCTAAAAGTACCTGTCACAAAAACAACATTTTGAGATAAATGGGTTTAAAAATGGTTATCTATAAAACATAACTTTTAATTTATTTTTGTTTGTTTGAAAGAGGCACTTACATAAATACTTCACTATAAATAGTTGTACATAAGATAAAGTAATACATGAGATATAATGACCAGTGATTGTTTTGATTTTCAAAAAATGGGACTTAAGTACTTTTAGCACTCTAGGCTCTTCAGTTGCTAAAAACAATAATTGATAAATTCTATAAATTGAACTTAAATAACTATTTCATGGATGTAATTGACCACAAAAACAATAAGGTAGTTTGTTTATGTACCATACTCAGAATGCATAGCCATATTAATAACGAACTGTTTTCAGTTTTAGTAGGTGGATATCATAAATTTCCACAAAATATTATTGTAAATAAATATCCAAATGTAAACATACAAAATTTCACCTATTAAAACATTAGGAAACAAAAAGGGAAAAAGGATTTTCTTTTAAAAAAAACAAAAGAAAAGATATATCACCATTCTTTACTTCAAATGCATGATTTCAGGATCATTGCTGCCTAACTAAAATAAGTTAACTTATTTCAGATATCAATAAAAATGTGTCAATATAATTTGAAGTCACTAAATCAGTGTTATGGGTACTTCAAATTTCCAAAATGATAATTCAAAGCTTTGGTATAATGTGTAATTGAACATGTAACACTTAAGCCAAGTTTCCTCACTTTAGCAAAGTTGGTAGAGTGACACTAGTATAATTGACAAACAAAAAAACCACATGGTATAGTTAAAGTTTTTACAAATTTGAACAATGTAATGACTTACATAAATCCTAATATATGATCATAAAGTCCTATGATAGCTGGGCCTTCAGCAGTTGTATGTTCATAGTTGAGACCAATAAAGCCTTCTGAGTTGATTATAAACTAATTTTTAAAAAAAGAGAGCTCAGTTAAAATCAGCATTGATGAAAGCACAATGCAAAAATCCATACAACATAATTGTGCAACCTTTAAATGGGAAATTTAAATATCAGAATACAATTCCATCAATGAAAAACATCAATTTGCATTAAAAGCCAATTTATTATGTTTCATAAATTATGGTCCAGCTAAATCAACATTAAAGTTTTACATATTTGAATTTACTCCAAATATTACATTTACCAGCTAAAAAAAGACTTTTTCAATATTCTAAACAAGGACCATTTTTATCCATAAATTAAAAAAGGGTTCGATCTTAAGTAAATATTTCACAAAAATTAAAATATAAATTAAAATCTTGCCTGTAATGTTTTGTCAAACCATCTATTTCCAGAATATAATTTGCTTCCACCCCCGTGGATAAAAATGGAAGCTGCCAAGTCTGCAGCTTGCTGACCTTCATCCTGAGGGTAAGGCCCATCCAGACACAGGATAAAAATACTTTGCTGGATATTTTCAAAAGCTGCCTTGTTTGCCTTGTCTGGAGAAGAAAAAATTATGTTACACAGTGAACAGGAAAATTTAAAAACAAAACAAATGATAACTCAGGTACAGCAAATGATAACTCATCACTATAATAGTTTGGCTGTTCTGTATGTATGTCCATAAGAAAAATAAAAAGTTGCAAAGTCAAAAAAAAAAAAAAACTTCCCAAAGCTAGACAAAAAATAAATACATCATATATTCTAGAGTAATTAAATCTAATGCAGAAAAAAACAAAACACAATAAAATGACGTCATCAATACTCAATAATAAAGACAAACATTACTGCCTAATTTATTCATCTAATCTTAAAGTGGTCTGCATATAGAATTTCTTTCAAACATCTTTTTGGGTAGAGTTTGCGTGCATCTTCCCCCCACCCCCCCCCCAAATATAATTTATATACAAAATATACACTTTTAATAGTTGCCCCCCCCCCCCCCCCCCGAAGCAAAAAACTCCGAAAGAAACACTGCATGCTTGAGGTATAGCGTAGGAAACAGGTTTAGAGTCGAGTGTTTCTTTCAGACCCGTCCAGATATTTTCCTGGGGGCCCAATGGGATTTTTCCCCGTAGACTGGCAGGCCAGTCCAACCCTTAACTGTAACCCTGATCTTACAGCAATAATGGTAATAAAAAAAAACTCAGACCTTTAGCCATACTGGCATAGAGTTTGCCCCAAGAAGTTCTATCCAGAGTTGTTAATATTCCCACAGGATCCGCAGAAACCTGGCTATGATCTACACAGTACTGTATCTGTTGCTGGAGCTGGCTAATACTGAGTGGTTCCCCTTTGCTACCATAGACATCTACTGAAAAAATCTGGACAAGATACAAGTTTAATTAATAATAAGCAGGCTTATTTCCTACTTAAAAACAAAGGTATTTTGTAATCCCATTTTAAAAATAGACAAAGGTTTATAAACATAATAATCTATCAAGTTTAATTCTTCCAAATCATTTAAAAAATGTTGTGATCATTATATTTTAACATTTAATTCACAATATTATAAAACACTTAAGGAATTATTTTTACCATATTTAATACAACCATAGCGGAAATGTTTTAAAATATCTAGATGTGACGTACATGATTCTTGTGAATACAAAGGTATTTTGTAATCCCATTTTAAAAATAGACAAAGGTTTATAAACATAATAATCTATCAAGTTTAATTCTTCCAAATCATTTAAAAAATGTTGTGATCATTATATTTTAACATTTAATTCACAATATTATAAAACACTTAAGGAATTATTTTTACCATATTTAATACAACCATAGCGGAAATGTTTTAAAGTATCTAGATGTGACGTACATGATTCTTGTGAATGATGTTGATGTGCCTCGGCTGGTTGGGGTCAGTGGGGGGTATGCACACATGCGAGTCTCTCTTGACCCCTGGAATTCTGCAGGCATTGATCAGCTGGTAATACTGCACCATACACAATGGTTTCCCACCTAAAGTATCAACAGGAACTCTTTGTCTGTGGAGGGTAAAATAAATTTTAAAAAGGAAATAGTTTTTTAAATACTTCGGTTACATGGTACAAAATTTAAAATTGAAATAAAAAGATTTTATGCTTAACCTAATTTTTAAAAAATTATTTGATTACTTACTCATCAAGCAGAATTTTGTAGTCAAGTGCACCAGCAATAAATCTAGCAGCAAACCTAAGTAATAAAAAAATAATGGTTTGTTAACCTAGAAAAATCTGATATAAAGAAATCGAATCATTTTCTTTACGTCCATCTGTTACACAAGCATTAATTTCTCTACAATTCTCATTTCACCATAAATATCATGTTCTCATTTCCTTTTCTCCATTTCTAATTGTAATGTTAGACAGGATTTCCTCCAACACAATTAAGTATTACATGTCAACATGTTATGTGCCAAATAGCTCGCTGTTTCAGAATTTCAGCCTGCCTTTCTTTTTGGATTTGCTTCCTTTGCCTTTATCCATTTAAGAACAAGCTACAAGGCAGCAGTTGTTTGATTTTGAAGTTGTCTCTCCTAGATGGGTTGCTGTCCCCAGCTAATCAGCTGCTATGGATTCGAACTCAGGACTTCAGGACTCTCCTGATTTACTTGGTTAAGTCTAATTTTTAGGGAACATCAACAGCCTATACTAACCTAGCTTATAATTTTTTAAATGTGAAATTTACTGCTTTAAAAAAACAATAGTATAACTTAAGAAATGAAACAGTGACTTACTCAATTTGTTCCTTCAAGCCCCTGAAGTCTTGTCTAGGGCACACCAATGCGGGGTTAACATTTATCACAATAGGTTCACGACCTTCAAGGTAGGCTATATTTTTCCACCAATCAGAGAGCTTGATTGATAGAAAAAAGAAATAATGAATGGTAACTTTTGGAAGACTCTAAATGGTATCTGCATATTCATGACTGTTCATGAGATACAAGAAGTAGAATTTATCTGATGTTTTGGTGGCATGCCATCTTTCCCTAAAGAAATTAAGATTATATTTTGTAAACTCTTCTAGATGTGGTTTGTTAATGCCACAAGATCATCCAGCCCCCTATATTTTCTAATGTTTTTTTTCTTCTTCAGATATATGAAATGCCATTGTAGCCTATACAGCTCAAATCTTAAAAATAAGTGGATTTTATAGAACTGTTAAAATCCAGTTTTTTTAAAGATTGTGATTTAATTATAACGTGTGTTCTCAAATATCTGGTAACAAAAAAAAACAACACCACAGACTTTCAATATGGATATTCTGAAATTTCAGAAACACTTAACAATTCCAAGACAAATAAACTCACCCAGTTTGTGTGGTTCTGTGCCCTTTCTTCCAATAATTTTTGTAAATTTGGTCCCTCTTTGTTCTTAAACCTCTCCACGATCTATTAGAATACAAAAGTGTGTTTTCAAAAATCTCGTCATAAAAAAAAATGTTTATATTTTAATCACACGGCTGTGTACTGATGAAAACATTAGGTTGAAAAGTTTAATAGTCAATGCATAGTCCTTACTTTTTTAAAACAGCAGATGATGTTTTTAAAAATACTTCTTATAAACAGTATTTTTTTTTAAATTTACGTTTAAATTTACGGAAAATGGAAAAAAGGAAGGCAAAAGAAAGAATTGGAAGACATCATCAAGGAAAGGATGAATGTGACATTGAGAAAATTATTGAAGATGGCAGAAGACTTGGTGAAATGTAGGAAGACATCAGTGAGGTCACTAGTGGAGACGCAATGGTTAACCTAGACTATGAGACAGAAGAAGAACATGATTATTATGTACTTAAAATGCTTAGTGGGGATGACATGGTAAAATGGTAGAGCCCTTGACTGCTAACCCGAAAGCTTCGAGTTTGGATCCCAGGCTTGAGTCCACCCAGCTCTGATGGGTGCCTGACTCATGTTAGGGTATTAAAGGTAGCTACACTATCCCACCATATGCAGAGGTCATTGAAACAGATGAACTTACTTCATCTGTATGTGTCTTGGGCAAGGAATCGGAAACAATGATGAAAAAAGCTTATTATTCACACCCACTATCATTTTCCTTTTTTAACTTTCACAGACAGAAGTATAATACTACATCAAGTTTACAAGAAACAAAAATCCACTTGTAAAGACCTAGCATCTAAAGTTCAACACTACATCAAATTGACAAGAAATAAAAACAAAAAAGAAACCAGCTATTAATAGACCTGACCTCCTCTGTGGCTTTGTACTGCTCATCAGTCAAGAGAGGCCGACATGTGTCCAGGTATTTCTTCAAGGTCTGGTCTAGGGGTGGGACAAACAGCTTGGGCAGGGAGTACTGTACAGAGAAGGTCCGACCTTTTGGGATAACACGGTTGTGACCTTCTACAACCATTCTGCTCAATGCACTGGCTGTTTGCACCTAGAGAGATTAAAATTAAAAAAAACCAATTTGTTTTACTTAATACAAGATTAAAAAATATATAAATAATCAACATATTAAAAGAAGAAGGAAGGGCTCCTGGGTTTACATGAGGGCAAATCAAGAGAGCTGCTAAAAACTGAGTCAGATGGAGAGGTGTAGCTGTAGCCCTTTGCTACTCAAGGGCCACAAAGGATAAAGAAAGATAACTTATGTTTTCAGGGGTTGGGTAACGGATAATAAAGAGATGGGACAGACCAAAACCCACCATGGGCTGTAGAGCCAGGGATAGACAAATGTGTAAAAGTAATAAAAATCTTAAAAAATAAAAAATTTGATAAGTTCTGCCACTCTTTGGTAAACAAAAAGTATATTTCTATGTAATTGTAATACAGAATTCTTTATTAACTTGCTGAGAAAATTTGAAATGTTATAGAAATCTTATAAAAATAATATTTTTCAAGCTTGAGAAAAAGTCTACTTCACCAGTTCCACATCAACATTAGCCATAGCTGCATTAGGTAACAACAAGGCTCCACTCATATCTCGACGTTACTGTTGTTAACTTTTTATTTGAATTGTCCAGCTTAAATCTAAAATCTATTTACTGTCCTCACTTTACACCATATACATAACATACAACTTGACTGAACTACGTAAAAACAGTAGAAATGTAATTTAACTTAAAATATTTCACAAATCAACTACTATATCAACTACAGTAGCAAAGACATATGTAAACCTTAATGTTATTAAGTAACAATTTTATTCTAAAGGGAATCACACAGAAAATGGATTATTATGGAGAATTAAAATATATTTTTAAAAGAAGCAACTATTATTGATCCTTGGCATTAGAAATTACTATTATCTTGCGATGTCTAAAACCCCAAAAACAATTAGCACCATAAAATAAAGTTACAAAATTTACTAATCCAGTGTTATAAATAAAGTTATGATAATGTGAAACATGATTATAAAAACTTGAAATGGCTTAAGTGATGTCTTGGCAGCGTTGCTGAAACAAAAGATGCCAGGTCCTAGGTGTGATAAAAACCAGCCATTACCTTCATTCTTACCATGAATAAATAATTAATTTGCTACCAAATTGGACACAGCACATTTAGTTTTACTGTTGGCAGCTTAATGTTAACACAATTCACCTACAACAATTAGACCCACATGGAGCTTTAAACAGTGGTTCTAATGTTAACACAATACACCCACAACAATTAGATCTAAATGGAGCTTGAAACAGTGGTTGTAATGTTCAGTGGTTCTAATGTTAGCACACTATAGGTACAACAATTAGATCTACATGGAGCTTAAACAGTGGTTCTGATGTTAGCACAATATAGATACAACAATTAGACCTACATGGAGCTTAAACAATGGTAATGATGTTCAGTGGTTCTAATGTTACCACAATATATGTACAACAATTAGACCTACATGGAGCTTGAAACAGTGGTTCTGAAGTTCAGTGGTTCTAATGTTATAACAATATAGATACAAAAATTAGATCTACATGTAGTTTACAACAGTGTTCTAAATGTTGAGTACTTGATCCCCACTTTTAGGGATCGTATATAGGATTTTATTAGCAATAAGTGAACAAAGTTTACAAATGTAAGTGTGGCTAAACCAAGTAAAATAATGCTTATAACATTTTCATGCAGATTAAAAAAAATAACAAAAAACACCCTAAAAAGACTATAGACCCCTTTTTGGAGTAGGTAATACATTTTGAATTTTTAGAGCAAGCTAATAAACATTTTTAAAAAAATTATTTATTTACAGTTAACTTTTTGTTTTAAAACAAAACTCACACTGAAATTTAAACCAACACAGATATACACGTCAGTACTCATAGATAAAAAAAAACCGTATACATACACAGTCTAATACACTAGTATCAGCTCTAGAATATCAAGTACCCTTAGACTCTACAACAAAGGGAGACCAACACCACAGTCCAACACAAGAACCAAGTCCAGCGCTAGCAGACGACAGCTGCCAAAAATGGCCGTACAGTGTCCAGAAGTGAAGAAGTTATCCAACATCGCTGATAACAATAACATCACGTTATACCCCGGCCCTACTAAAACAGAGGGCAAGTTCAGAGTACACTGTACGATGTTTTTTTTTTCTCTCATTCCACGGTTGATAAACGGCGGGGTTAAAAACTGGAACATAAGCGAAAAAGGCCGATAACTCGGATCAATTTATCTCGTTTATTTTTGGAAATTTGAAAACAATTCGGTTGAAGACGATTACAACAACGCTAACGATAGTTAAATCAAATAGGATTTCTATGACGCTAATAAGTAGTATTGCATTGAGCAACAGAGCTTCTGAATCAACAATCATTGTTGCAGAATCGTGTACCGGTCACTAACGCACATCACAAAAAAAAAAAAAAAAAAAAACCTATGTCGACAGTATCGACAAACTTTAAAAAAAAAAATCTCTAGACCATACTACACGTGTTGTCTGTAGTCTAACAGGGGGAAAAACTGGCTCGCACAAATAACTAAACGGAAACTGAAAAAAAAAAAATGCACCCCCCCCCCCCCCCCCCTATGCTCAACCTTAGCCAACGTGAGTCCAACATTTTAACTTTAACAAGCGCTTCAAATATTAAAAGGGAAAAACAAATATCCTGGTAACTCAATTCTTCCAAATAGGCACGAACAAGGCGAAGACGCGTACCATTTCGATAACACAGTATAGTCAGGCCTACTGCAAACCCAAGACCGCAATAGCGACTGGTCTATTGACAGCCGTGAACTAGCAGAATTCTAACAGGCGCCGCGATTTTTATTGTTTCTTAAGATCTCCTGCCTCACTGCTGTAGTCCCCTAGTCTACCACCTACACCCCTCCCCCTAACCTCCGCCTTTAAAAAAAAAAAATCAAACACCGTGTCAATGACCTCTACTCGACATGCTCAAGCCCACCATCTGAATGCAACTAGATCTATACAAAAGTAGCTCGACGTTTTAGCACTGAGTAGCGTCATGTCAGGGGGATCTAGCAGTGTAATAGAAAAGCCGCTAAGAACTTCATGGTCCAGGTTTCATACATACTTTTTTACGGCTGGTTAAGCAGTGGGATTTTTACATTTTTACACGATTTTACACTCATTTTCTATAAAGTCCACTATACAAATATGAAAATATGTATAGATCTAAGTAAAACTTATATAAAACCAGCTTTCCTATGCAAAAATCAACAATATATTGTATTTGCCATAATTAGCCTAAATTAAGTAAGAGCCCCCCTCTCTTTATCTATATGTAACAAACAATTATATAATCAAATCTTAAATTTTTAGTGTAGGACGACCTGGCTAATAATGACACTTATCCTAGTCTCATCAGCCCTTTGGTAGTCGGCAATATGTCCTGTCGGCTTTTTCTCCATGCCGACCTTTTGTCTGAATGCCGGATGACTAACATGTAATAAACACCACCAAAATTTCTTACAAAAACGCTTTAAAATGTGAATGCTCTACCCTCGTATAATTGAAGGGTTTAAAAAAAAATCTTGTGGGGTCATCCATAATTGACGTCACGCTTTTTTGGACGATTTTTACCTCCCCCCTCTCCCCTCCGTCACACAACGTCCTCAAAATTGCAGTTGAATTTTTTTTTAAACATCGATATTTTTCCAAAATCTTGTCTGAACTCTGTCAAAATAGAGTATTTTAATCAATTCCTATTAAAATTTATTAAAACTGTTTTCTAAAACGCGTAATAACGTCTAAACTTCGTTTTCTAACATTGCTTTTTTATAATGCAAAAGTGTGACGTCGCACCATCTGAATCCCCCCCCCCCTCATCACACACCGTCACAAAATTACGGACCTCCCCATTTATGGACGACCCCTTGAGCTTAAAATTAAACGCGTTCTCAGTTCTGCCCAGTTTTACGACGCTGTATCGACGTTTGCTTTCCGCCAGTGTAGCTTTATTAGACTTAGGTTAAGTTTAGGGTGAGAGAAACCAGCACAAAAGAACAACACACCACACGTCAACACAATGCAGTCAGAGAACAGATGATGCACCATAACAACCGTTCAATTTAGTACGGTGTGTAAATAGTAGCGCATCACTGAGTCAAATCAACTGATGGGTACCTGACTTATGTTAAAAAAAAAGTAAAGGCGGCTGGATATCTTTAAGAAGCCATTGTCACAGAACCAGGTGAACTCTACTTCACCTACACCTGCACCATCAGCAGTGCCGGCGCCAGGTTATTTAGCGTCCTAGGCAAAACTTATTAAAAGCGCCCCCCCCCCCCTGCAATTTTTTTCGTGACCCCGGGACAAACTTTCGATTTGCACCCCCACCCCTCAAACTTCAAACTTTCGATTTGCACCCCCCCCCCTAAAACTTTCAATTATGTTTTTCCAACCCATTTTGGCGCCCCTTTACGACCAGCGCCCTAGGCGACCGCCTAGTTCGCCTTATAGGTAGCGCCGGCCCTGACCATCAGGCTCGAAAGAGATCTTTTACTAAATCCGTTAATGCTCAGAGGTCGCTGCTTCATTGGACAGGAATATGAAAATATACACGGAACACAGCGAATACCCGCATAGTGAAACAAATGAAAGTTGAGCCTTTTTTTAACGGTTATTCACCTCATGTCTCGATGCATTTATATCACTACACGTAGCACGACCATAACACTGCGAACATTGAAGTACATCATTATAGGATAACTCATACTTATTCCTAAAGCAGTGGTTTTTATCCTATTTAGGCGGGACCGAACCCCACCAGTTTCACTTGCGTATACACCCAGTACCGGCGCCAGGTTATTTAGCGCCCTAGGCAAAACTTATTAAAAGTGCCCCCCCCCCCCCCCGTATTATCAGAGGCGTAGCGACCCTTCCCGGTGCCCGGGGACAAACTTTCGATTTGCACCCCCCCCCCAACTTTCGATTTGCACCCACCCCCTCAAACTTTCAATGTTTTTCCAACCCATTTTGGCGCCCCCCCCCCCACTACGGACAGCGCCTAGTTCGGCCCTGTATACACCGAACCCTTCTTAATGGTTTTTATCGTCCGCACTGACAAAAATCCGATCATGAATCTTATGAGTTGGGTGTATGTCTTGACATCCGCCGAACCCATAAGACTGACTCACCGAACCACTGTCCTTTAGCTAGTATCGCTATAATAAACTAACTGAACCCAAATTTATATCCCTCTCGGCGCCCCCAACCCACACAGCTCCGCGCCCTCCTAGGATCGCCCCCCCCCCCAACTATGTCACTGTCTCTAATGACCACGATTGTGTGTAAATAATAGATATCAAAAGTGTATTTTACACGCTGACTGCGTGGTGACGCAACATCGTTTTGTCCTAACGCAGGAAACATGGTCGGACAGACAAGCATATTCAGCGGTGAGGTGTGGATGAGTGATTCTTTTAGACATTTTTATTTCCGAGGGGGGGGGGGGTGGGGCGCTTAAATTTCCGGCAATAAACTCTGGTGCCGATCGCACCTAAAGTTGTTCATCCAGTGAAATCAATAATTGATTTAAGCAGGGGTCTACTGGCTCTGTTCAAGTGGCCCAATAAATTTTATAAGCCCCCCCCCCATCTTGATGGTAGATATTCACTTGGCCAATTATTTAAAAAACAATCCAAGCACTAATAGTTGAGGCCTAGAACCGCACCGTTCCTGGGGTCCCCCGGAATTTTTTCACCTGGGGGCTCACCCGGCTTTTTCCCGGTAGACCGGCTGGAATAAGAGGGCGAAAATGTAAATAAAAAGCCAACAAAGTCACCAATTTAACATTTTTGGATATCACTCGATGTGTTTCCGTGATGACTTAGTAAATGAGCATTTTCAAATTTCCTTATTTAGCACACGCTACGACCTACGGAACTGGAAGGGTTCTTGGACGGTGCAACAACAACACAGATACCTCAAAGGCTTGTTCGTATTGACTTTGTAAGTACGCGTTGCAGGCTATATCCTCTTATTGGTTTGAAATGCTTGATTGCATACCTTATTCTTTGTTATGGATATTGTTATGAGGACGCAAAAGGGTCCGCGTTTGAAGTTGTGTGAGTTTAATGAAATGTTATTTGTTTTCGTTGAGGCATACGGGTTGGGAATAAAAAGTAATGTTTCCACGGATTAGTTATTTATAAACACACACATATGTTCACATAAACATGTACATACTTAGTGTTGGCGAGGGTTAGGGGGGGAGGGAGGGGCAACTATAGGTTACCACACATGGTGATATTATAAATAATATCTATGTATGTATGTATCTATCTATGTATCTTTGTATGCATCTATGTATGTATGTGTGTGTGTCCATCCATCCATCCCTCCCTCCCTCCCACCATCCATCCATCCATCCGTCCCTCCCTCCCTCCATCCATCCATCCATCCATCCATCCATCTATCTATCTATCCATCCATCCATCCATCCATCCATCCATCCATCCATCCATCCATCCATCCATCTATCTATCCATCTATCTATCTATCTATCTATCTATCTATCTATCTATCTATCTATCTATCTATCTATCTATCTATCTATCTATCTATCTATCTATCTATCTATCTATCTATCATACAAATCTTGCATCAAGATCCCTATGATAAGTAAATAGCTAATTGACAGTCATAACAAAACTCATAGAACCATTCATAGCCCCCAAAGTGTGTTGAGACACTGGACCTGACATCAGGTAAGAAGGGGGTGGGGGATGTGGTGGGGGGGGGGGGGGGAGGGGGGGGGAGGTGTGGAAAGAGGTGTAGAACCCTCGGCCATCATTGTGGTTACATTACAGCCACACTTTATCAGAATGATGAATGAAAATCTTAAATTTACCAACCACTGGTTTCAGCGTCAACAATGCATATTCTTTCAACTGGAAACTTATCGTTGCGAAAATTACGAGCACAACAGCTGATTACTCTCCAACAGTTTCCTTACTTCAACAACAACAAGGACAGATAAGATACCAAGCTGCTAATCTTTTTCTGATACGCAAGCTTGTACTCCTGATGTTTTATCTCATGTGTTAATATACCATGATATAGACTGATAAGAAGATAAGTACTTATTAAAATTAATTAAGAAGGAGCTAAAAAGAACCAGTCAATTCAGACATACTAACATAATAATTAGTATAAACAATCATTTAAAGTTTACATAAACATTTACATGGTTGGATGGTAAAAAAGCAGGACAACTAGCCCGAAAGTCTTGAGTTCAGATACCAGACCTGGGATTTGTAGAATGCCCATGAGTTCACCCAGCTCTGATGGGTACCTGACCCACATTAGGGAAAATAAAGCAGTTGGTCATAAAACTGTCCAAGCTGTCCCTTACATATAGAGAACATATATATAGGAAACAGGTGAACTCTACTTCATCTGCCCAAATGACAGCAAGGTCTAAAAGGGCAACGTTACTTAAAACATTAATGAGATATTTAAATAAATTTAGTATGGTTCTTACCTATCTTTTAAGCGATGCAGAGACGTAGCGACAGGACAGGGGGAGGGGCAAAATGGGTTGGAAAAAAAATTAAAAGCACATTTTAGCTGCAGTTTTGAATTATAAATATAAAAAATACATAAAGGGGGGGGGGGATGGGGTGGGGAGAGGCTGAATTGAAAGTTTGTCGCCGGGCGCCGTAAGGGGTTGCTTCGCCTCTGGCAAGATATTTTAATTTGTTACCATTGCGCAATGATGCATAGTAAATTACTTCAATGTTGGGTAACCAGCCGCTAGTAATTATATTAATATTTAAATAATATTAACTGATGCAATATATTATATAGTAAAACTTGCCTTCAACAAAACTCAGTTGCTCATTTGTTTTTCCTTATTCCCAAGTTGATATCCCAGAAAACTGGTATTTTTTATTATACGAGCGGATCACACATTTATTTGCCATTTGTTGACGTTTCGGTTTCCTGTTGATACAGGGTCCAGTTTAGATGGGTCTCGCTGTAACTAAAACTAATATATTACTTTTTGAACAGCCACACCATATTTTGAAAATAAAACATTACTTATGTTCAGTCTAATTTAACGCAAGTGTTCATTGCTGGATACATGCTAAAATTACTTCTATATGCCCATTAAGAGAGCGTTAAATGACATAAAAAATGTTTGTTTCTTTCTAACAACTAAAGGCAATTTTTTACATTCTCAGTTGCCAGAAAAGTCCAGGGTATGTGTTGTACCGGTGTCCAATAATGCTTAGATAAAAGGGTCATCCCTAAATGACGTCAAATTATTTTAACGATTTTTACCTCCAAACCTCCCTTTCTTCGTGCATCATCACAAAAAGCCAGACCTCCCCTCCCCTAAAATGATGTCACACCTTGCCTAACCCCCCCCCTCTCAAAATCGCAGCTGAATTTTTCTTAAAACATTTGTATTTTTCTAAAATCTTGACTGAGCTCTGTCAAATTATATTTTAATCAATCTCTATTAAATTTTATTAAAACTGTTTTCTAAAACTCAAAATAATGGCTAAAATAATATTACTTTCTTTATAATTCAAAAGTGTGACTATCTGAACACCCCACCCCCTCATCACAAAATTATGGACCAGGACGCCAAATTCTACAAGTGTGACATCTTTTAATACTTTTATAGATGACCCCAACCGCCTCTCAAAGCCTAAGATTATAAGATTACAATACTACTAAAAACCTAACACTAATATTAATAATCTAGCTAGACCGCACCGGGTGACACCATTTAGGGGGGTGACACCAAGGAAAAAGTAGAAAAATATAGGCCTATAGAGAAAAATGATAATTCCACTTAATTAAGTGATTAATTCAAGTGTTAGATAGTCTTTTAAGAGAAGGGGGGGTGCAAATAGAAAGTTTGAGGGGGGTGCAAATCAAAAATTGAAAGTTT
Organism: Physella acuta; assembly: GCF_028476545.2. NCBI lineage: Eukaryota > Metazoa > Mollusca > Gastropoda > Physidae > Physella > Physella acuta. The sequence continues at coordinate 57,096 of NW_026734154.1, forward strand.
GTCCCCGGGAAGGGTCGCTACGCCTCTGGGGGGTGACACCATTAAGTGCCGCACCGGGTGACACCCGACCTCGCTACGCCACTGTTAGTAGGTAGATATCTAGATCTAGACCATCTAGACGTCTAGTCTAGATTCTAGATTTAGATCCAGTGATACAGTCAAAAGAGTTGGAGTTTGAGACGTAGGACTGAGTCTAGTGATCTAGCTACTAGAAATTACTAGAATCTATCTAGATCTAATCTAGACTAGATCTAGATCTAAATCTAGATCTACTGACTGAGCTAGTCTAGATTTAGATCTAGAATCTAGATCTTGATCTAGATTTCTAGATCTTCTAGATCTAGAATCTAGATCTAGATTCTAGATCTAGTACTGTCCTGTCAGTTATTTTTTATCACAAGTAGTTGTGACATTCATTGGAATCATCATATGATAAAGTCAAAGATTATCACTCAGACTCAGTGATAATTTATCAGTTTTAAAAGGACACTTTCGTTATCACTAAAAAGTCGAGCATTTTCTGTGCTTACCAAGGGTTTTTTCAAGTAACGCAGCATTCCGATAAAGTGAAGGTATTGTTTGTATCGATGTGGGGCAAGTTTGCTTTCAGTTCAAAGTTCACATAACCTGTTCTTTAGTAGACAACGGGTAGGCGCTAGGCTTACTAACAACGTAAACTAGCCTACAGTGGCCTACTTCATAGTCATACTGTAAGGCCAAAGGTTGCAAGGTCAATGTCAAAGGTCATTTCCCGAACCATATATTATTTCAGTTGCAAATGGATAAGATTTAACGCAGCTTGGCCTAAATAAATTAGTATTACAGTTTAGCCTAAAGTTGTTATTTAAATATATTTTTCTAACGTAGATCTACAATTCTAGATATTAGATATAGATCTAGTCTGTATTTAGGCCTACATGCTTTTATTTTAAATATAATATAAAAGTATGGGCTGTTACTAAATAATAGAAAATATCTTAATATGGGAATAATTAATTTAGATAGTCCCTATTCTCTGAAGATCGGCTATGTTTTATTGTTTAGGCCTAAATCTAGATTCTATATAGATCTAGATAGTGATAGTTAAGTATAGGTCATAGGTCTATTATATATAATATATTATATAATAGGCCCCTAATTAGGCCTAATAATTATAGTTATTTTTATAGTTTATCTTTATAGGCCTACCAAATTTTTATTTTAAGCTTTCGGCAATCCCTAAATGTCTTTAAATGAAAATGGTAAATTTGAATCACCCCATAATTTAGCAGATTTGTGTTTCGAATTAAATAGATGTGATTGAGTATATTTTAGAATCTATATCTATTATTATCAATGCAAAATATCAGTATTCCCAGTCTTCAAGTTTGGATTCTGTTTGTAATTTGGACAAGGATTTTGCCTAACAGTACACCGGTCTTAAAATATTTGCGGCTACTTCAGTTTGATTGGTGCAACGACTAACCACGATTGCGTAGTGACCAATCAGGATACCTAGAATGGTCGTATACATTTTGGTTTTATTGATGGAAATCCAGGGTAGGCGCTGTGTAAGTGGATTATAAAATACCCTACTTATTGCTTTGTGTCTTTATTACGTCTCTAGATCAATATATCTGAATGCTATTTTAAAAAATTATATCAACAACATTAGTACGCCTGTTAGTAGGCTGTTACGCTTCGACATGTAGAAGTAGAATCTACACTTTCACTACACTCAAGTTGAGTGACTCAACTATACTTATAAAATACACTCTCACTCAGTGTTGTATACTGAGTAGGCCCCTAATCATACTAATGGGTGTAATAATACACTAGTCACACTACTAGTATACAGTATAGTCTGAGTATAGTGAGTATAGATCTACATAGATCTAGATCTATATTACATACTGAAGTGTACTGAGTTAGGCCTGGCCTATGGCATAGGCCAGGCCTAACTCTAACTCAGTACACTTCAGTACTGTTACTACTACTACTACTAGATCTAGTTACTAGCAGTGTTCCCTCTAAGCTGCGCGGCTGCGCGGCCGCGCAGCACTTTCAAATGTGCCGCGCAGTCATTTTCTGATGCCGCGCACAGATTATCATAACGTCGGGCAAGCCTGATTCACTAAAAAAAAATTGTGGTCAGTGGCTTGAATTAAGCGACATTTTTAGTACCTGTTTTGTTAAACGAACAGTCTTTGTGTTTTGGGGCCTCGACCGAACTGATACTTAAAGCTTGTGACCCCTGGGGGAGGGGGTGACCTCGGTTGTCATACCACAGGTCTAGTTAATGACTTAACTCTCAACTGAGCGGGGCGGGTACCGATGTGATGTCTGGGTGACACTCCCTCTGTTTGATTTAATGGTTTACCCCAAAACTGGCCGTAAAAGGGATTGTGGCTAGTAGCTGACCATGCAAGGTTTTATTTTCTATTGTCACTGCCCTCCCCCACCTTCCAACCCCACCCACCTCCTTGATACTATGACGGTTTATCCAAGTCAGATGCAAATTCTAGGTTACTTAAGGTGGATGTGTTTTACTCTGTTTGGTTTAAGGATTTATATACTGTATATTCAATTCTTGTGATTATTACGTGCACCTGGATCGAACTGTTTCAGTATTCACAGACTGGTTTAGTAAATAAGGAATAAAAGTTTACTACCCTGTGCTATTTGAACATGTTGAAAAGAAAAATGTGTGTAACAAGCGGTACAATGCAGCAAAAAAAAAAGCGAGAGATTCGTTTAAACTGGAATGGCTCAAAGTTAAAGTAATAACCGATACGCAAATTCAAAGAATGTTTCAGTTGAATTAAGAAGCATCTATGAATATTTAGATGAGATTGGACTGAAGTGTAAGTTCTGTGCTGCTAATACTTGTAACAAAACCAACAAAGACAACGAATTGGTCACAGGAAAGCGTTGGGAATCATGGAAGCTTGACTACTGTAAACGTCATTTGTCTCGTGTTCACGTAGAAAATGTTGCGATTTTGTACACCCGCTCAAATGGGACTGGTCTTAAACATCTGCTGGTTGAAACTAACACTGAGCGAGAAGAACGAATTGAACAAAATGAGCGCCAGCGGTCAAACGAGGATCAAGTTCGAATTCTAATGGATAATGTTCTTCTCGCCATTAGGATGAACGCCTCGATGCTGTCGGTACAACTGATTCATAACCACATGGTGAAGTATGTTTCTATACCAGACAGTTGGCAGAACTTCGAGTAGCATCGTTCCACACGCTTATAGTTGATAAAAGTACTGACATAACAGTACATAAAATGCTAATCCTTTATTTTAAATTTCGTCCAGTCAATTCTTTATTCTACAAAAACGTTTTTGGTGGGATAATTCAGCTTACCGCATGTGATGCCTCAGCTCTGGAGGCAGCCATAACACAGTACTACACTGAACATCAACTTGATATGAACCGCATGGTAATGATAACATCAGACGGGGCATCGGTTATGTTAGGCCGTAGGAAGGGATTAGCTGCTTTACTGAAGGCTAAGATCCCCCATCTTGTTGAACAGCACTGTGTTGCTCATCGATAAGACTTGACACTTTCTGACGCTTGGAAAGATGTTAATTTGTTTAAAAATATTGAGGTTCTCTTACGCACGGTTTTCACGTTATTTAGTCGATCTTCAGTTAAAAAGGGCGCACTTAAAGAATTGGCCAAGGTGCATGATATGGATGTAATTTCTTTTCGACCAATTCATGAAGTTCGTTGGTTGTCACGTCACTTTGCTGTCAGTTCTTTGGTTAGAAATCTTGATGCTTTAGCTGCTTACTGTGAAGAACAAGTCCAAGACTACAATGATCCTGTTTGTTGTTATGTTTTGAGATCATTTAGAGATCCCCTGTATCAAGTTGCTCTGTATACCGTTAATGATGTATTAACTGAATTAGCTAATTTATCAATGTTGTTGCAGCGAAGTAATTTATCATCTATTGAAGCACATCAATTTTGCATTTCTAAAATACGCAAATTAGAAGCACAATACCTGAGTGAAGATGTATATTGGAATGATAATGCCAAGAAAATTTTGAATGAAAACGTAGGAATCGACACAAGACAAATCACACAGTTTATACGATCGGTCTGCGATCATTTAAATGTAAGGTTTCCATGAGATGAATTGCAGTTTTGGTCAGCTTTTGATCATACTGGTTTAACAAATTGTGCATTTGAATTTGGCGTCAAAGAGATCAAACAACTGTGCGTTAAGTGCAAAGACTTGTTACAAACAACAAATGAAGAGTCGTTTATCACGCAATACAATGACTTCAAATTTCAGATCAGTGAAAAACGCAAATCAGGTTCAGTAAATTCACTAACTGAAATCGCAGGAGTTACTTTAAACGATGAACAATTTAGCTCATTGGCAAAGTTAATTGACATATGCTGTACTTTTCAAGCATCCAGCTCTGATTGCGAGCGAGGTTTTAGTCTTATGAACAGCATTAAAGTGCAAGCACGAAATAGACTTGAAGTCACACATTTGGAGAATCTAATGCGAATTAAATTATATCTAAATGCTGGAGAGGATGAGGATTTAAACAAAGCATATAAGGTGTGGAAGCAAGGCAAGGTTAGACGCGAGAAATTGCAATAAATGCCCCTGAAAGGTTAGCTAATTTTGTTTTCAAGTCAGCTTTTTAAAATGGTTAACATGTTAAACTGTTGTATTTGTATTACCGTTATGGTATTAACATTATTAACATATGATTGCATTACACTAACATAGTAAGTCGACCACATAACATGTTGTGTAAGTATAACTCTGAAAGTTTCTGTTGTGTATTTTATTTTATTTTGATAGGATTCGTATCTTCTTTTAATTGCATACGTTTCACTAGTCCTACACATTATACTATTAAGTTACCAAAATGCATGCCTTCATTACTCTGCTTAATTGCAAGCCTAAACATACATATAAAGTTGCCCAAGTCATTTTTAGCACCGCTCACACAACATATTTTTTGCACACACACTCTTGGTCCTTAGAGGGAACATTGGTTACTAGTGTTACTATCTAGTCTAGATCTAGATTCTAGATCTAGAGTCTAGTTAGTAGTATAAGTCACACAGTGATAAAGTACACACTACACTAGATCTAGAGAATCTTTAGACTTAGATCTAGGTTAGTTAGATAGTTGAACTTAGTTGTAGATTTAGAATAATTTAGATAGATCTAGATCTAGAATACTAGATTCTAGATCTAGAATATTAAAGATTATCTTGAACAGCTGAGGCTATTCACTGGGTCTATTATAATTTATATTCGTTGCCTGAATGAGTGTACCCTAGAATCGAGCCAGATCTAGATTTTACTAGATCTAGATATTATATATATATATATATATATATATTATTATAGACGAGCCGACCCGCGGCATATCATACACCGCTATTTAGTTGTTTTATTTTCTACTTTTCAGTAATTCATAATTTGTGAATTCGACAGTACCAATGCTGCCACTGAAAATATTTGTTTTAAAACACTATCAGTTGGTCGTTAAGGACGATACTACCCCCCCCCCCCTCCTTTCCCCCAACCCCTACCCTACCCCCCCCCCCCCCTTGAAAGCAGCCTCCTCTTAGTTACCTTCCCTAAGTTTAAAATCGCTTCAAACTAAATTATCTGCCCCTAATAGCCGTCACTAAACCGGGCTCTATGATTGTAAACATTTAGCGTGAACCAAAGCTCACCAGACCATGTAGGGGTGGGGTGGTAGGGAGCGCGCTTACAGCTTGTTTTCTAGCGTCTCCAAGAAGAGAATTATATATATATAGATTATAGAACTACTCCAGATCTAAAATAAAATGTCATGTGATTGTCACTGTAGTGTGTGCATTTGTGCTTGTCGTAGATTTGGCTTTTGGTCAGTTAGCAGCCTACTAGCAAAATTAGAGACTAGGTGATTAGGGTTAGGCCTATTAGTAAGTAGGCCTATAGTTAATAGTAAATTGCTGAAACTGCATTGAAAGTAAGTATGCAAGAGTAAGACTGTCAACTCATAAGTCTACATACTATTATACTTATTATTAGTAATATTAGCTACACTTAGTGGTTGGAATGGTTTGACTGGTTGCTAAATTATTAATTAAAAGGTCTTGAGTTTGAACCCCTAGGCAGAAGAGGCTTGTTAGCTGGGGATGGGACAGCAACCCATCTTGAAGATAAAGCTTTAAAATCAACCAAGAGTGGAGCCCATTAGGGTGATAGAATCACAAACTCTGGGTTCCTTTCTGCAGTTAGCCGCTGCCTCAAGTTGTATAGGTGATGCCTCTTCCTTGGGTTCATCATCTCTGTACAGAGAGGGTGCCTGATACATGAGAAACACCTGGTTCTTCTCAACTTGGTGCTTTAAACTTTAAGGTGCAATCATCCAATTGTCTCCAGTGGGTTGGCGTGGTTGGGTCGATAAAGCTCATGGCCGTTAAGCTGAAAAGTCCCAAGTTCAAGCCCGTCCACCCAAGTAGCTGAGGCTCGATAGCTGGAGGCAACAACCCATCTCGGAGAGAAAACTACAAAATCAAAAAACTGTTACTTGGTTGGACATAGGCTATGGAAGCAAATCCAGAAAGAGAAGCAGGCAAAAATCAGAGTCAACTGCCTTATTCTATATGGCGCATAACAAGTTGACACCTAATACTTAATTGTGTTGGAGGAAATCTCTTCCAACATTACAATTTAGAATAAAAAAGAAGATCCGCTTGTCAATCCCACTTTGAAGCCATTTATTTATTTAGAAGTTCTAGTAATATAAAAGTAAGTTTCCCTTTCAAACCTGACGGTCTATGGGGCAAGTGAAGTAGAGTTCACTTGTTTCTGTGACCTCGGCATTTAAAGAGATAGTTTGGTCAGCACTATGCTCAGCCGCCTTTACTTTCCCTAACGTGAGTTAGGTACCCATCAGAGTCGGGTGGACTCAGGTATGGTCTACTGACTTGCACCCGGATTTGAACTCGAGACTTACGGCTAGCAATCCAGCTCTCTATACCGCTAGACCACTCCGTCCCTTCTAGTAATATACTTGAGGCCTATTGTGTTTAATATTTAGTTTAGCTAGTAGGCCTAAGTCAAGTGTGTTTCTCTACTCAGGGCCAGCCAGCCTTTAGAGATCAACACACTAGTGACTAACACAAACTTATTTTAATAATTTTTATATGGGCCTTTGTCTTTATGGAAGACAAACAACATCACACTTCTAAGGGGAAGGGGGACTAGACTTAAGTAATATCACGCACCTTTGCATTTTAATACATGTTAGAAACTCAATTTTAGCCATTATTTAGCATTTTTGTAAATTGTAATAAAAATGGAACAATATACTTAATATTTGGACACTACTATGTCAAATCTGAAAATTAAAGCTCATAAGTTATTAGGCTACAAATATGGTATTATTCTACGTGGCTCAAAGAGCATGAAGGATTTAATTTCATGGTAATAATTTAAACATCTGTTTTTATATTATGGCATTTCAAATAATTAGTAGATAATAGGTTATTAAACTCACTTAAAAATTCTGGTTGAATATGAAATGTTGGAAAAATGCTTTGATAGTCACCTCATTTCATTTTGGTATTCTATTTGAAAATTGCCCTATTTATTTATCATTATAGAATTATTTAGATGTAAAAATAATTTCTTGTTTAATACCATTTGAATAATTTCTTTCTGCTCTTAAAATGTAAATGGTAACTAATTTTTTCTCCCCTCAGATTTGTTAAGACGTTTGAAGTTAAGGAGACAACCTCTCTTTCCTGTATGACATGTTCAGGCGTATACGAAAACCAAACTACACACATGAAGAAACCATGGTTCTTTTAGAGCAGTTGGATATGTACAAGCACATTGTATTTGGTAGGGGAAGTAACCACCAACGTGCAGAAGTATGGACTATTATTGCTGATGCAGTCAATGCAGTTCCCCATAGTGCAGAAAGAACAAGAAAAGTTAGTCTTCTTCTTCTTCGTTCTTAATTATTAGTGTTGAAGGTGATCGAGATTTATCGACCAGTGGGTTTGAACTCGAGACTTTGTTCGAATTTATCAACCATGAGCCCGACTCGACCACGCCTCCAACACAATTAAGCGTTACGTGTCAATTGGTTATGCGCCATTGAGGCCATTGACTCCGATTTCAGCCTGCTTTTCTTTTTGGATTTGCTTCCATAGCCTTTGTCCAACCAAGAACAAACTACAAGGCAGCAGTTGTTTAATTTTGGAGTTGTCTCTCCTAGAAGAGTGGCTGTCCCCAGCTAACGAGCCTCATCTGCCCGAGGGTTCGAACTCGAGACTTTTCGGTTTAGCAACCATGAGCTTTACCGACTCGACCACGCCGTAGATTTTTAAGATTTTTAAAATTACTAACCACTCTATTTTTATGGTAGTATATTAAAAGAAGAAGAAAAATGCAATCTTTATTTTTTTTTTCCTAAACAGTGTTGTATTTTAATTGTAGAATAAAATATTTATTGACCGTTATGCCTTTTTGAAAATTGTATCAGCATTTATATATTTTTGCTGTTTGTATAATTTAAGTTAAATAATTGAAATGACAGTTATTTCAACTTTATATATATCTTAATTTCTTTTATAGGAATTAAAGCATAGATGGAAAGATTTATCGCATCGAATGCGGATTTTAGAGAAAAAATATAAAGAAGCTCAGGGCAACAATTCAAAGTGTTTAGCAAGGCCTTCACCTTATTATGATCTCGTGATGAAGATCTTGGATGAAAAAACAGAATACAACGACAGCGTATCACCCAATGACAGTTTGAACTCTCCACTTTGTGTACAGAGACAGTGTGAGGAAACCAGTTGGTCTGTTGTGGCGGAAAATGATGTTAAGCCTGATAAAAACTTTTTGAACACCATGTTGACAAACGTCCCTGATTTAAACAATACAGCGACCCCAGTCAGCCCTAGTTCCCCAACTCTCTCAGATTCTGACCTGCGCATTACCAAAAATGTTTCAAACAGTGGTGGAATATCTCTGAAAATTTCAACACCAAAAAGGGCAAACGGGATGCAGAATAATGACCTTCCGAGACGTCCATCTGAAAAAGTTATTAAGAAAAAAAAGAAATCTGGGTCGAAAAGACCAGCCAATTGTTTAGAAAAAAAATCAAACTTAGACCCGGATTTTTATTCGTCTTACATGCTGCCTGAGAGTAAACAGTCGCCCTTAAATCTGTGCCAGAAATCTGATAAAGACCAGGATGACGAAGAGACGACAATTCTTAAATTACCATACTCCAACAACAATTACAATCAGAACTCGTTAGACAAGTCACTTAACGACGAATGTTCTTACGAGTTATCTGATGATAACCTGGTCTTGAACCTGTCACAGAAGAGATTTAAGAATGGAAATCCAATCGACATTGCTGATGCGACGTCGTGTGTATCAAAAGCTCGCCTCATGCAGCTGAATCCTTACACCCAGGAGGTGATGGAGGTGGAGGATATGGACCCAGACTCTGATTCTTCGGAAGATGATAATTTGAGTTGTAAACTTACAATCTCTGATGTCAAGGGTGGGGTTGACTATCCTACTGAAGGGGAGGGTAAGTTTTCTTAGTTTTGTTTTTATTTGACATTTAAACTACAGCTAAGCCACTATTGATTGTAAATGGTTAGAATGTTAAGGTTAGGAGTTTGGTTATTTTTTTTTTTTAATTAAAATGCAAGGCTTAAAATATGGTAAAGCAAAGCATAGAAAGTAAAATATTTTACCTAACCAACTGTAGAATATTGTTAATGGTCTATGCACATTTTCATGTTAGAGGATGAAGAAAGGATTTTTGATTTTTGTCAGCCATGCTTATACTCAAAAGATGTTTTTCAGTAAATTAAATAATAAGCCTAGCCACTAACGTTGTTAATCAATAAGGTTTGTGAGCAATGACATCAAACAATATAACCTAAGACAAAAACTAATCTCAACATGTGACCACTTTCCAGCTCAAGTTTGAGGATTTAAAAACTATAGTTATGCAAGACTTAATTCCCTTTGCTTGTGTTTCAAATTCTTGTTAAAAAAAAATACCCCTAAATTTTGTTGTTTTTACAGATATAAATAGCCCTCATGTGTTGAAAAAAGCAGACTATAATTCTTCGTCTAAAAAACAGAAACTGTCTCAGGATGAAACTTTGCAGCAAACATGTTCATTAAAAGAACTGAAAAAAATGTACTTCATTGAGAAAATCCAGATGGTTTCCCAAAGAACAAAGTGTCTGAAGCTCCTGGAGGCTAAATTAGAATATGAGCTTCAGCTTCTGCGCCAACAAGTAGCTTTACAAGCACCAGAAAAGGGTCATTCAAGTTCGGAAACTTTGTTAGAAAATGATCACACAGTCCAACATTTTGATATCAGGAGTAAAGTGCTGCCTAAGCCATTTAATGAAAATAACATGCAGGATCATGTTTTGAAAGTGAAACAACAATTAAATGAACCAGAAGCTTGTTTAGCCCATCAGCTGTGTCAGAATTCTGAAGATTTAAGTTGTGATTCCAACAAGCTTTCTAAGTTTGTCAGTAAGGCCAGCAATCATAGAGTTAATCTGGATAAAACGGAGCAAAGTTAAGTGATGATGTGCTAGTCATACTGAAACATGTAGGTTGTAATTTACAAATATGAAATAACCAAAAGTATTATTATGAATTAAAAGGTTACAGACAAGTTGATATAAATCCTCAGTATCTATATATATATAATTCTCTTCTTGGATACCCTAGAAAACACCAAGCTGTAAGCCCGCCTTGCAGTCCCCTCTCTTCCTCTCTAGGCACCCCCACATGGTCTGGTGAGCTGTGGTTCACACTAAATGTTTACAATCATAGAGCCAGGTTTAGTGACAGCTATTAGGGGCAGATAATTTAGTTTGAAACTATTTTAAAGTTAGGGGAGGTAACTAAGAGGAGGCTGCTTTCACAGGGGGGTGTGGTAGGGGTTATCGTCCTTAATGAGCTACTGATAGTGTTTTAAAGCAAATATTTTCAGTGACAGCAGTGGTACTGTCGAATTCACAAATTATAAAATAACTGAAAAGTAGAAAATAAAACAACTAAATAGCGGCGTATGATACGCTGCGGGTCGGCTCGTAACTATATATTATTAATTCAATAGGATTTATATTCAACTGAAATATTGTTGTACTGTTTTTAAATAAATTAATTGTTGTGTTATTGTTCAGTCAGTGATTCTATAACTAATTATTCCATTCATCAAATGTTGGTTTGTTTATTGATGATCCTCCCAGTTCTTGCATTTTCAAGGTGGTTGGACCCAATATCTGCTTTTACATAAGAACGAAGAGATTTCTCATGATTAACAAAACTGTTAATTGCTGTTGGTTGTGTTTTGCTGGTGATAAATAAAACAAAAAAGGTACACCTAATACCCTTCAACTCTATAATTCATAATTTCATTTTTAAAAATTAGTGTAATTCATTAACCATTAATTCATTTAATTAATTACACTGACAGTGTGCAGTAAATATAAATGAATATGTTTTTACCGTTTTTGGAACTTTACATGGCTATTTTAGTTTTGGATTTTTTTAATAGATTATTAATAATCAGTTTATAATAATTCATTTTTTTTGTAAGCTCTACGATAAATTAGTGTGGAATCCTGGTCAAAGACTGATGTTAGACAATTTATATTTGTTTTATTGCTTTTGTTGATACTTACTTATACTGGTTTAGTTGACATTGTTTATATTGATTTTGTTGGCATTGTTTATATTTGTTTTGTTGACATTGGTTACATTAATTTTATAATAATGACTGTGTATCTGCTTTTATACAAGAGTTAAGTTTCAACATGCTTAGTTGGTATTTTTTTGGATTCCCATACCGTAAGCCTGTAATATTTTAAAAGGTCTGCACTACCTTAAGCCAGTAATATTTTTTTGCCAGTAATATTTTTTAATAGGGCTGGACTATATTAAACCAGCAGGTTATAAAAGCTTCACTTACATTAGGGTGTATTATTCTAATTTTAATGGGCTGCAATATCATAATTCACTACTTTTAAAAAATGAGCTACACTTACTTAAACTTGTTTGTTTAAATCAAACTACATTATCCATCTGTTATTACCTGGTTTATGTGAGTTACACATGTATGCTACACTTTTTAATTTACCACCTGCTGTTATGTGAAAGTTATAAATGTTTGCTACACTTTTTAAATTTACCATCTGCTGTTCAAGTAACTTATAATTATACCTATTGAGTTATATTTTACAAGTGACATCCATTTTACTGGTCTAAAATATGTGCAATATGTTCATCACATTCATATATAACTTGTGATATTTATTCTCAGTTCTGCATTTAGTTGGTGTTTTATTTTATTTCTGTAAACATTTTGTATAGTATGTAAATAAATTCTTTTCATTTTTAAAAAAATATAATAAATGTTGTAAAAACTTCTGTTTTCTTAAGTTTTCATTACTGGTAATTTTATTTTTAGTTTTTTGATACCTTTTAGATAATTTGGTCCAAAGGTTGTTTGTTAAAATATTTTGTTTCTACTTTTGGGAAAACAATATTTCTGTTGAGCCATAAAAAAACAACAACACAAATACAAATACATTTATAATATAAACTTTGATTCTGTGCATAATATAATAACCCTACAGACATTCATTATCTTGAAGCTAATAGTTATATCAATTATTTGAATGAAATTGAATGTGTAAGCTCTATATTATTAGTTTTTGAGTAACAATTAGCTTTTTGTAGATGGTTTATACAAAATAATGTTAATTTATCAATTCACTGGCAACTTGTTAACATTTAATAATACTATATAGAAAATATATTCTCTCTTTCACCATACATTCATCAGTGAAGGTGTACTAACCATGATTGTGATTTTAAGTTTTATAATTCAATCACAAAAGCATACATAGCCACAATCACTGTTTGCAACCATGCAACAGTGTTAATTGAAGTTAATTGACTCTTGTGACAAAAGAATACCAGACAAAACTAGAATCAAATTTTTGATTTATTTATGAAATAATTTACATCATTTTTTACTATAAATTAAAATAAGGAATGTTGACTGCAGTCAGTTATAAGAAAATGGTTTCTTTTTTCAGTATTTATATATGGAAGTGAAAAAGTATTAAGGATATCATATAGTTATACATATTATAATAAATATTATTCTTTGGGATCTTCTGTCAGTTTCATTCTAAATTCAGTCAAGAAAAATTGTAGTATTCAGTTTAATACATTTATACATATAATAATATTGGGAGACAGGTATAAATTAAAAAGTACTTTCAGTTGCAGTACTTGTAAGCAGGTTTTATATCTGTTTGCTAGTTTTAACATACATATTTTATTTTCTAAATAAATACAAATTAGAATCTTTGAAACAATGTACTTAATTGTGCTGGAGGGGGATCCCTTCAATCACTAAAATTAAGAACGAAGAAGAAGAAGAAGAAACAGTGTATATAATTATAAAACAAACTTGAAAAATTTTTTTTATTAATAAAATGGGTATGTCAATATTTAAAAAAAATGCATTTATGTTATTTTAAAAATGCAATTATTTTTTTTATATTAGAACAACATATTTAAACAGTAAAATAAAATTGTGACAAAGAAAAAAGTACATACTGGAACGTATGGTATAAAAAACAGGTATAAAGTAACAAATTTAGCACCCATAAACTTTATTGCTTCAATTATGCCTGTCAGTACTATGTTTAACCTAAAAACAGAAAAAAAAAACACTTGCAATTTGATATTTTGAATTGGCATAAAGCTTTATTTGACAATCCTAAACCTAACTCATCTACTACTAAAGTAAAGAGAAGAATGAAGTTTCTTCTCCCCGGAGAAAAAAGTCTGAAAGAAATGCAGATGAAGAGTAAAGAAAAGAATGCGAGACTGCTGGATGGTAGAGGATCTGCTAATGTGAAAATCTTGAGTCAGTTGGACTTCTGAGTCCACCCAGCTCTAATGTGTACCTGCTTTAATTCGGGACGGTAAATGTGGCTGGAGCTAGTGCTAACTATTACTTCATATGCCATTGTCACAGAATAAGGAGAACCTTACTTCATCTGACTTATGAACCACCAGGTTAAAAAATAAATAACTACATTTAAAATTTTTATTTTTTTCTGTTGTTAGGTTTGTTGGAGAAAGTACTGACTATTCACAAGTTATAGGATGTTAATAAAGAATATAAAAAAACATTCTTTATAAAACAACATCGAGATCATGAATAGCCATGAGGATGGAATAGTATGTGAAATCGGAACAAGTGGCATTGGAAGGCTACACTGACATAGAATCAGCTCGAATATTTAAAGTTTTTCACCTTGCTATATTTATTACCCTTTTGTAGAATATGTAACAATAAACATGTGAAAAGTGTTACTTCAAAAACAACAAAAGCAATTTTAGACATTTAATTTAGTTTAAACAAATTTATCTTGTAAAAATTAACCAAAAAAAAAATTAGTTTAGACAATTTAAACAAATTTATCCTGGAAAACTCAATCATAAAAATTGTCTAAAATTAAATTTAAAAACATTATTAAAGTTAGTTTAAAAATATATATATTTGGTGAATGTTCACAATAGATTTTTGAAAATTGTTTTAATTAAAAGCCAATAAACATAATTGTAGAGAATTTTAAAAAAATTTCACAAGTACAATCATCTCCTAGTAAAAATATCAAGCTTTAATAAAAAGTATTTTAAAACATAGAGTTATCTTGCATTGGTTACTTTTGATTTCATAAATAATGTATGCACAATGAACTAAAATATTAACCAGATTATACAGAGTGATCTTTTACTAAAAGTAAAGCATGAATCATATACAAACAGTATGGAATTGGTTGACTCAGTTAAATGCTGGCTGTGATTTACACAAAAACTGCAAAGAGAAAGGTCTGAATAGTACAAGTTTTTACTTCCCTCCATCATACCCAACCTTGAAAAGTTACCTCCCTGTTTTATGGCTATTACATGACAGTGCATTACATTTCTTTATTACAAGTTATGATTGGCAGATTTCAAGGTGAGTTGCCAGGACAGAATTCAGGAATACAGCGTAAGTTTTAGAGGAGTTAACACAGATTTATAAAATCTCATGTCAATCCCCTCTCAAACCTCATTCTACCCAACTGTGTTCAGATACATCCCAAACAGATTAATCTAGACTTTCTTCCAGAAAGCACTTCTCTCCCCCCCCCCCCCTCCAATAAAATAGAATTGTTCTACAAAATATATACTTTAACCAATGTCCACCCCACCCTAGAATTTAAGTACTCCCCCCCCCCCCCTGGAGAATGGCTGAAAGAATGAAAGAAACAATGGATGAACCACAAAATTTTGGCAAAAAACTGGACTATTTTAACTAATCAGGTTACAATAAATAAAAAATAATATAGTATATAGGCACGTACATAGTTTTTTACCCACTGACAAGAGAAAATTGGATTTAAACGTTAACATAAGTTCAAAATTTTTAGCAAAAAAGCAGTGTTAGAATATTATATATATGCATTGTAAACTGTATATATATATATATATTTAAAACAATAAAAAAAATCTACATAAACTGGAGAATTTTTACTTTTTTTTATTGCATTCATATATTGCTTAAAACACAAAGAAAAGGTATTTAAATCTTATAGATTTTTAAAAGAAAAATTTAACCAATACATCTACATTGTATAAAAAAAAAAGAACAACTAACAATAACATTAGAATAATACAAAAAAATGATATTAACAGCAGATTGCTAATTAAACAAATTGTAATTAAAAAATTACATGAGCTACACATCTAAAAGGTTATTTAAAAAAAAATTAGTAAAATATATTTATCTATTTACAATAATATACCAACTAAGGAATGTCTCGATTTAAAATCACAGTAATTTTAATTAAAAACAATATATAACAATATTATAACATTTATGTTTTATTGGCGAATCATTATTATTTTTTAATATATCTTAGCAATATAATAAGGCATATTTTATGACAACAATAAGCATTGCCAAAAAAAAAAAAATCTTATTCTCTCTGAACAGCACAAAACAAAACAGAAATTCTACAATCATACAAAAAAGGCACCTTAGTTATAGCTTTGCCTGTATGCCAACAAGCAGCATGTAAATAAAAAAAAATATTTTAAACTTGGACAATTGCAAAATATAGTGTCATGTTTAAATGGAAATTGACTAGGAGATCAGGTGTCTCGTACATGGACAAGGCTGAGTTTAGGCATTGACGGATCTTACTGAATAATGTTTTCTTACATTAATATAAAACTACCATACACCTATAAACATATTATAGTTTATAGAATTTTTAGATGCCATAAATCTGTATTACAGATGGCAGTAGTATTTTAAATTATCTTTCCAGTAACAAGAAATCTGTTATCTTTGAAATACTGTAATGTACAACCAACTAATTATTATTTCCTATCCACGAATATAGTAACATAATAAATGTTATTTAGCGTTCGCTTAAATATAGTTTAAATTAGGAAAGGTAACTGTTATCTGTTTACGTTCCACTGCGGTTTTGTATTGGTAGCTTCCCTTACTTTAAGTACGCGAGGATACAGGTCCTTGAACCTGGTCATGATGTTATCTTTGATTGTCTCTGGGAAACAGGTGGGCCATACGTCATCGGGGCAGCGTCTATAGTGGTGAAGAACAGCTTCGCTTGCATCGATTTTATAACTGGTGAGAAAAAATAACAAAAACATATGTAAAATTAGTACGGTAAAACCTCTAAAATGTTGATTAGCCGACTGAAACATCACCAGTGTTTCTTCCAGACTTTTTTGTCTGGGGGGGGGGGGGGGGGGGGGA